>NC_133331.1:223587613-223700113 GCF_042186555.1 Aquarana catesbeiana | reverse complement strand
GGCAAAGCAGCTGCCAACGCGGCCTCTTCCCTCAGCTCAGTGGCATCAGTCACTCCTTCCCTAGCCCCACCATGTCCTCCTGAGGAGTGCCCCGAACTGTTTGACCACAGTGTTGGGTACATGCTCCAGGAGGATGCCCAGCGTTTTGAAGGCTCCGATGATGGTACCCAACTAGAGGAAGGCAGTAACGTGAGCCCAGAAAGAGGGGGTGCCCAAGAAGGACAGCAATCTGGCAGTCATGTTCCCCCCGCTTCAGCATACTGCCAGCTTTGTTTCAGTGATGAGGAGGGAGGGGATGATGAGGTCACTGACTCCACGTGGGTGCCTGATAGGAGAGAGGAGGAAGAGGAGGCACATCAATAACGAGGCAGGATGCCCTGCAGGGGCCAGCTTAAGTAGGCATTCAAGGGGCTACGCAAGCACGTAGGCCAAAAGATGCCATGCGGTGCTTGAGCTGGTGTGCTTGGGGGACAGGAGCCACACTGGGGCAGAGATTCTGTCAGCTCTGCAGGGGCAGGTTCAGAGGTGGTTGACGCCACGCCAGCTTAAGGCAGATATGGTGGTTTGCGACAATGGCACCAACCTCCTCTCCGCCCTCCGACAGGGACAACTGACCCATGTGCCCTGTTTGGCTTACATCCTTAACTTGGCCAGTGCTCGGCTGACTGACCTCCAAAAAGAATTTAACCTGTCCAAGAACCGTCTAAAAAAAAAAAAAAGTCATTTAAAACTACTCGCGGCTATTAATGAATTTCCGGTCCGACAATACACATAAAAGTTCATTGATAAAAACGACATGGGAATTCCCCACAGGGGAACCCCGAACCAAAATTAAAAAAAAAAAAAAATTACGTGGGAGGTCCCCGTAAATTCCATGCCAGGCCCTTCAGGTCTGGTATGGATATTAAGGGGAACCCCGGCCAAAATTAAAAAAAAAAAAAACGGCGTGGGGTCCCCCCAAAAATCCATACCAGACCCTTATCCGAGCACACAACCTGGCAGGCCGCAGGAAAAGAGGGGGGATGAGAGTGCGCCCCCAGCTCCTGAACCGTACCAGGCCACATGCCCTCAACATTGGGAGGGTGCTTTGGGGTAGCCCCCCAAAACACCTTGTCTCCATGTTGATGGGGACAAGGGCCTCATCCCCACAACCCTTGCCCGGTGGTTGTGGGGGTCTGCAGGCGGGGGGCTTATCGGTATCTGGAAGCTCCCTTTAACAAGGGGACCCCCAGATCCCGCCCCCCTGTGTGAAATGGTGAGGGGGTACAAAAGTACCCCTACCATTTCACAAAAAAACTGTCATAAATGTTAAAAATGACAAGAGACAGTTTTTGACAATTCCTTTATTTAAATGCTTCTTCTTTCTTCTATCTTCTATCTTCTTTCTTCTATCTTCTATCTTCCTTCGGTTTCTTCCTCCAGAAGAAGAACACTGAAGGAAGACCAGAAGAAGATGGAAGAAGAAGCGGTGAAAGAAGAAGACATTAATAAAGGAATTGTCAAAAACCGTCTATTGTCTTTTTTTAACATTTTTGACACTTTTTTTGTGAAATGGTAGGGGTCCATTTGTACCCCATTACCAATTTACACAGGGGGGGCCAGGATATCAGGGTTGTGGGTATGAGGCCCTTCTCCCCATCAACATGGGGACAAGGTGCTTTGGGGGGCTACACCAAAGCACCCTCCTAATGTTGAGGGCATGTGGCCTGGTATGGTTCTGGAGGGGGGGGCGCACTCTCATCCCCCTCTTTTCCTGCGGCCTGCCAGGTTGCGTGCTCGGATAAGGGTCTGGTATGGATTTTTGGGGGGACCCGACGTCATTTTAAAAAAAATTTTGGCGTGTTGTTTCCCTTAAAATCCATACCAGACCTGAAGGGTCTGGTATGGATTTTGAGGGGGACCCCCATGCCATTTTCTTTTTTAATTTTGGCACGGGGTTCCCCTTAATATCCATACCAGACCTGAAAGGCCTGGTATGGAATTTGGGGGGACCCCCACACATTTTTTTTTTTGAATTTTGGTTTGGGGTTCCCCTGTGGGGGAATCCCATGCCGTTTTTATTAATGAACTTTTATGTGTATTGCCGGACCGACAATTCATTATAGCCACAAGTAGTTTTAAATGACTTTTTTTCCTTTGAAATGTCATTTTGCTGTCAGACTGTTCTAAACACGGGAAACATGCGCCCCTTTACAGGCATACTATAGACACCCCCAGGTATGAAATTTAAAGGAATATTACACTTTTATTGTTTCAATTTAAGCATTATTAAAATCACTGCTGCCCTAAAAACGGCCGTTTTTAAAACTTTTTTTTGCATTGATCCATGTCCCCTGGGGCAGGACCCAGGTCCCCAAACACTTTTTATGACAATAACTTGCATATAAGCCTTTAAAATTAGCACTTTTGATTATTCATGTTCGTGTTCCATAGACTTTAATGGTGTTCGTGTGTTCTAACTAATTTTTTGCCTGTTCGAACAGGGGGGTGTTCGGCTCATCCTTAGTGAGGACTTACAGTGTTGTGGCACCAGCACCACCACCACCAAAGGCCCAATTTTTCTGACCCTGTTCAACAGGGGCATGTAATTACAATTCTTGATCTAATATTTCACAGCAGAGCCCGTTCCTGCGCCCACCAAGAGTAACTGTGAGGGCTTACAGTGTTGTGGAAACACCAACACCTAAGGCCCCAATTTCTGCAGAGTACATAGGGCAGGCCTCGACTTTCAAACATTCAACTTACAAACGACTCCTACTTGCAAACGGAAGGAGACAACAGGAAGTGAAATGAAATCTACCCCTAGGAAGGGAAATTCTCTCCTGTAAGAGTTAATATGGGAAAAATGTGTCTCCTCTCCACTGATGCTTTATCACCAATCCTTGTTTCACTAAAAACCCCAAATTGTCAAAAAACATTTGTCATTGGGACAGAAAGTGAGGTAAAATCTTCTGAAGAGGTGCACAGACAGCAAAACAAATGTCACAGGGGTGATAACCCTTCCCTACGTTTTCCAAAAAGCTTAAAAATAGATTTTTTTGGCCGGAGCTACACTTTAAAAATGTACCAGTTCAAAATTACAAACAGATTCTACTTAACAACAAACTACAGTCAAACCAACAAACCTACAGTGTTTGCACCACCTGTATACTGCTGTTCAGAGGGCCAGGGGCCCCACGCCTTTCCTTTTTTTTAATTTGGGTGAGGGGTGCCCCTTAATATCCATACAAGACCCAAAGGGCATGGTAATGGACTGGGGGGGGTGTACCAATGCCGTTTGTCTCACTGATTTTCATCCGTATTACCGGGACTGGACATTACATTAAAGCCGTAAGCAGTTTTAAATGACTTTTATTGCTTTAAAAATGTCATTTTGTGCAGGGACTGTTCTAAGCACGGGAAACACGTGCCACTTTACAGGCATACTATAGACACCCCGCAGGTACAATATTTAAAGGAATATTTCACTTTTTTTTTTCACTTTAAGCATCATTAAAATCACTGCTCCCGAAAAAACGTCCGTTTTTAAAACTTTTTTTTGCATTGATACATGTCCCCTGGGGCAGGACCCGGGTCCCCAAACCCTTTTTAGGACAATACCATGCAAATTAGCCTTTAAAATTAGCACTTTTGATTTTGAACGTTCGAGTCCCATAGACTTCAATTGGGTTCTAACGTTTGTGCGAATTTTCGGTCCGTTCGCAGGTTCTGGTGCAAACCGAACCGGGGGGTGTTCAGCTCATCCCTAATGGTCAGACAGGCAAAAGACAATATCAGATGGGCAGCAGAGGTGCAGAATTGAGAACTATAGCAGAGTTAGAGTCAGGCCGGGGTCGGTTTGAGCGAGCAGAGAAGATACCAAAACAGCAGGCAGAATGCAGACAGATCACTAGTCGGAGTCAGCAGCAGGTTTCAGGAACCAGCAGAGTCCAAAACAGGCCAAGCAAACACAGAAGCAAGCGCAGGATCAGATCACAGATGGTAGAATTTGATGACCACTCAGCAACCCTATGCTCTCTGAGGCCACTTTAAATAGACAAGTGAGCGCCAAGTATTCCCACTTGCTCATGCGTGTGCCAGTTAAGGCACGTCTAGTTGTCACTCGAGAATCATTATGCACATATCTTTGTTCACGACTGCACATACAATTTCCCTGACAGTATCCTTGTTGACTGCCTGCCCTCACCTCTGGCTTATATCCTGGTTACCTGTGTCTACAGTTATCTGCCTGCCTGTCTGCCACAGCCAATCAGAAGAAGCTTTGTATTTATTCAAAAACACAAAGTGTCCTATGAATTGTTGAGCAACATTCAGCCGTACTCGATTTTGTTTAAACACAAATGAATAAGATGAATTACCTTTTGCACCACTGCCAGAGAGCTTTGACCAATACTCTGACTATAACATCTCCAAGAACATGCTTTAGATAAAGAAAAAGAAAGTACCATCTGATCTTGAAGCATGACACTGCTACAGAAGGTCTTTGAATAGTTTGATTCCATTGATAAAGGTTATTTGTTTGAGGGCTACACTGAAATATAAAACTGTTTTCTACAGGAAAGAGATTGTGATGGCTTCAGGTATACACAGAGGAAAATGTCACTCTGTCTTTTGAGAATAAGTTCAACTGAAGTGTAAATCAGTTTGTAGTTGAGCAGTCATTACAAAAGATTATTCACAGCTAGTCAACATCAAACCTAGTATGAATTCCATGCTACTGCCTTGTGGATCACAAGTCTAATTATACTTTTTTGACTGATGTAGTTAAATTAAGGTATTCATCATTGTGGAAATAGGTTTGTCACCTGTCACTGTCTCAGATTTACTAGAAAAAAAACATGCATATCTTTGATTTGTGAGCCATCTAATAAACACAAAGCAAGAAATACAGGAAAGCCATTAAAAATGTGTATAGGAAAACAGAGCTGTGTTAACAGCAAAGTGACATAGGCAGCTGTGTGGGACCCATTGCATGAAACAGAGAGAGTACATTTTCTAGCGGAAAAGTAGGGGGGGGCAAGAATAGTGACGTAGCATTACCTCTGTAGGTGCTACTGGTTAAGATGGCTCCTCTGTTCTTTGCCTCAACCTCTTTAAGGGCTTCAGCCCCTCTGACACACTAGGTTGAGCGTACAAAGCATGCATTATCACAGAGAATTGCAATACTTAGTACCCAGTGCTAGTACTATAGCAAAGAAAACCGGCACTGGACAGATAGTAAAAGCAAGCTCAATATATTGTAACCTGACATAGTTGGTAACAAAGTAAGCAAATAAATGGATTACCAATGATAACACAATTTAGCATACAGGGTAATTAGTAATAAAGACTAGGCATACAATGAGACTTGGGGGTTGATTTACTAAAACTGGAGAATGCAAAATCTGGGGCAGCTCTGCATAGAAATCAATCAGCTTCTAACTTCAGCTTGTTCAGTTAAACTTTGCAAGAAAACCTGAAAGCTGATTGGTTTCGATGCAGAGCTGCACCCGTTTTACACTCTCAAGTGTTAGTAAATCAACCCTTTTGTGTCCAGATCAGCATAAACAGTAACAACATCACCTAAAGTGCAGCAGTGAGCAGTAATAATGCTTTCCAAACACAGGAACTATACTGTTGTTCTTCTGACGGTTATTGTAGGGGCCTTTTAAGAAGCGTTGGTGCACTTAATGACAGTAAACTAGCACACAGTATAGGTGTGATAAAGATGCAGTAAAGGTGTAGTATACTTAATGTCCTGCCTCTAGTAACTCAGTCCCTGATAGCAGTGTGAACAATCAGCAATGCCCACTCACCAGTGTGGTGGCAGTGAGCTCGCGCTGTAGAAAGATGTCTCCCTTAGTATCTCCACAGAATGCCTCCAGAGATTCAACAGTGGGATGTAGATGGTGAGAGGATACTCTGGTCTCCCTGCAGCAGCAGTGTATATGCAGTCACTGTGGTCTGTGCTATGCTGCCTTGGGTGTCTATGTTGGTCTAGCTTCTCAGAAGTCTGGCCAGTATGCAGCAGATGTGCTCTCATTGGTTCCCTCAGCCCCCAAAAGGAAGAAGTTCTTAGAGCAGTCTGTAAAAGCTATTCCACCACTCCCCCTTCTGCCTCAATGTTCATGGGAAATGTAGTGTAAAGGGTCCATAAGTCCCATTTTACGGCTGCTGTCCCAGACTTCAAATACCATGATTCAGCATATTGAAAAGGAATCCATAGACTTTTCTCCTGAGTGGAGGGGATAGTGCAACACAACATTCAGCATAACAGCAGAATGAGAAAAAAAAAACTTCTCCATGTTTCTGTAATCCAGCACCTGGCTTGTTTTAGCATTTAAATATACAAAAGATAAAAATCTCAAGGACAAAACCATGTGAAAGTTGTCTAAAAATTGCTCACACGTATATCATATAAATGACAGATCAAAAAGCTCAAAGTTAAAATGTTAACCCCAAAGACTGATGTGGGTTATGAAGAAATCCAGCTCTACCTATACCCTGATAGTCCTAAAGTATCCTTACAACAGAACTATACTCACTAATACCTCAGTGTCATGATCAACTGGAGCTCCCTGCTGGCTGCTGACCTCTTCAGCCCGACGGCTTCCGGATATCGATTGCTTGCCATTTTAATTAGCTGGGCCTAGATGATGTCAGTCCTGCGCATGCACAAAAATATAGTCAGCTCAGCACTGACGAAATTCACTGAGCTGTTTGTGCGTGGCTCAGTGTACAGTGGCAGACAGGCAGGTAAACATTGTATGTCTCTTCTGCATTAAAAATCTATTTTTTTTCATTAATTTTACTTTAAGTTTTCTTTGATGTTTTTCTAATGAATGAACTTTGTTCTTTATCAGTTAAAATGTAAGAATGTAAATAACAGAAAATTATGTCCCTTATTTACAGAAGAAACTACTTAAACTAGTTATATAAAGTTATATATTTAAAAATCTATTTTGCCTGCATGGAAAAATGAACTGTTATTAACTCTTTTTGAAAATGCTAGGATTTGTATTGATCCATAGAAGCCAACAATCCCAGATTTGCTGGAACAGTCCCGCATCTTGCCCCTCTCTCCTGCCGACGTTGTGTACTGAGCTATATCCCACAAGTATTAAAGTAAGCAAAGAAGCATATAACAGTGCCAATTTAAATATACGCAATTGTCCCGTAGGACTCAGAATTTAAGCAAAGCCCTTCTACTTAAGGAAAGGTTAGGCTAACTCACTTTGGGCTTTCAGTAATTAAAGCCAGGACTCACTCTCTGAGGGTTCTGGCAAGAAAGAAAAAAATGTCCCATAAAGAACCTATTACTGGATGTGGGAATACTCTTCTGTTGGCTTGATGGAGCTCTTTATGTTGGTGTACATTGGAGGTGTAGTTCCTTTGTTTGATAAAAAGAGATCTCCCCAGAGATGATAACACAATAGGCAGAGTTCCCCTTTAATAAAGGTGATAAGCTGGGAATTCACTTTAACCACTTGCCGCCCGTCCACTGTAAAAAGACGGAGGGGCGGTGCGGCACTCATTCTGGGTGGACGTCATATGACGGCGCACCAGAACGGTCGCTCTCGCTCTGTTGCTAGGTTACAGCACGACCCTGTTCTCTATAAAGAGCCGCTGACGTAGCTCTTTAGCCATGTGATCGGCTGTGTCCAATCATACAGTATCTCACAAAAGTGAGTACACCCCTCACATTTTTATAAATATTTTCATGTAAGAACACTGAAGAAATTACACTTTGCTACAATGTAAAGTAGTGAGCGTACAGCATGTATAACAGTGTAAATTTGCTATCCCATCAAAATAACTCGACACACAGCCATTAATGTCTAAACTGCTGACAACAAAAGTGAGTACACCCCTAAGAGAAAATGTCCAAATTGGGCCCAATTAGACATCTTCTCTCCTCAGTGTCACATGACTGGTTAGTGTTATCAGGTCTCAGGTGTGTTAAATTTGGTGTTATCAGTCTCACTATCTCATACTGGTCACTCGAATTTCAGCATGGCACCTCATGGCAAAGAACTTTCTGAGGATCTGAAAAAAAGACTTGTTGCTCTACATAAAGATGGCCTATGCTATAAGAAGATTGCCAAGACCCTGAAACTGAGCTGCAGCATGGTGACCAAGACCATACAGTCGTTTAACAGGACAGGTTCCACTCAGAACAGGCCTCACCATGGTCGACCAAAGAAGTTGAGTGCACATGCTCAGAGTCGTATCCAGAGGTTGTCTTTGGTAAATAGATGTATGAGTGCTGCCAGCATTGCTGCAGAGGTTGAAGGGGTGGGGGGTCAGCCTGTCAGTGCTCAGACAATACACCGCCCACTGCATCAATTTGGTCTGCATTAGTGCACACTGAAATATTTTGTTTTGGGATTTCGTTTTCGTCCGAAAAATACATTTATTTAGTTACTCCCAAAATTTGTTTTTATTTATTTAGTTTCTTTAAAAAATGCATTCGTCCAAAAATCTGAAATAATTAAGGTCGAATCTGTCATTGAAGGCTTATGGTGTCTGTCGAATGTTCTAAGAAGATTTGACGGAGCAGCTAAACTGTACGAAGCTGCAATCGTACATTTCCGGTCAAATGTTCTGCCTACAAGCTATAGTAGAATTCTATTGTTGTATGACACTAGTAATAATTATATTTATTAATTATTATTACTAGTCAACCAACATTAGAATTCTTCTATAGCCTATGGGTGGAGCATTTGACCATAAATGTCCGCTCGCGGCGACTGCTTCGTCGAATCTTCATGTCGAATAATCTTGGACTAATAGAGTTAGGTTAAAGCACATTCAACATTTTTTTGCTATTGTCTCTATAATGTCGAATCTTTTCTCTCTATGTCAAATCTTTTCTCTCTATATAGAATAATCTTGGACTAATAGAGCTAAGGTTAGGCACATTCGACCACAGGTTCAATGGACACAGATCACTATTGTCAGCATCACGTCAAATCTCCTATCTACAGTATATCGAACTGTTGTCGCAACGAAAAGAAAAATAAAGCATTTGTTTATGTCGGATCTTTCGGATTCTGCACGTTTGTTATCGTTTGTTAAAACGATAACGAAAATACCCGAAATTCGGATGAAAATGCATTCGGATGAAAACGAATGGACATGTCTAGTCTGCATGGCTATTGTCCCAGAAGGAAGCCTCTTTTAAAGATGATGCACAAGAAAGCCTGCAAACAGTTTGCCAAAGACAAGCACACTAAGGACATGAATTACTGGAACCATGTCCTGTGGTCTTGCCTACAGTCAAGCATGGTGGTGGGAGTGTCATGGTCTGGGGCTGCATGAGTGCTTCCAGCACTGGGGAGCTACAGTTCATTGAGGGAACCATGAATGCCAACATGTATTGTGACATACTGAAGCAGAGCATGATCCCCTCCCTTCGGAGACTGGGCCACAGGGCAGTATTCCAACATGATAACAACCCCAAACACATCTCCAAGATGACCACTGCCTTGCTAAAGAGGTTGAGGGTAAAGGTGATAGACTGGCCAAGCATGTCTCTAGACCTAGAACCTATTGAGCATCTGTGGGCATCCTCAAACAGAAGGTAGAGGAGCGCAAGGTCTCTAACATCCACCAGCTCCGTGATGTCGTCATGGAGAAGTGGAAGAGGACTCCAGTGGAAACCTGTGAAGCTCTGGTAAACTCCATGCCCAAGAGAGTTAAGGCAGTGCTGGAAAATAATGGTGGCCACACAAAATATTGACACTTTGGGCCCAATGTGGACATTTTCATTTAGGGGTGTACTCACTTTTGTTGCCAGTGGTTTAGACATTAGTGACTGTGTGTTGAGTTATTTTGAGGGGACAGTAAATTTACACTGTTATACAAGCTGTATAATCACTACTTTACATTGTAGCAAAGTGTAATTTCTTCAGTATTGTCACATGAAAAGATAGAATAAAATATTTACAAAAATGTGAGGGGTGTACTCACTTTTGTGAGATACTGTATGTAAATGCAAAAAGTGATGTAAATCGGCTCTCCTCACAGGGGAGAACAGGGAAGGTAATCAGGGCACTGATTATCAGTGCCCTGATTACAGGAAAACTGCAGCAGTGTCACCAATCAGTGCCCATGAGTGCCACCAATCAGTGCCCATGAGTGACACAAATCAGTGCCCATCAGTGACACAAATGAATGCCCATTACTGGAGCTAGTCAGTGCTGTCTTTTAGTGCCCATCAGTGCCTGCTCATTAGCGCTACCCATCAATTCCCATCAGTGCTGCCCATCAGTGCCACCTATCAGTGCTCAGTGCTACCTATCTGTGCTGCATATCAGTGCCCACCAGTGCCGCATATCAGTGCCCACCAGTGTCACCTATCAGTGCCCATCAGTGCTGCCTATCACTGCCCATCAGTGCGGCATAATAGTGCCATAATAGTGCCTCCTCATCAGTGCTGCCTAATCAGTAGCCCTTCAGTGCCACCTCATCAGTGCCCATAAGTGCCACCTCATCAGTGCCCATTAATACCACCTCATCAGTGCCCATCAGTGCTGCCTCATCAGCGCACATCAGTAAAGGAGAAAAATTACTTACTTACAAAATGGACTGACAGAAACTAAGAAAAACATTTATTTTTAAAAATTTTCAATCTGTTTTCTTTTTTTGTAAAAAAAATAAAAAACCCAGCAGTGATTAAATACCCCCAAAAGAAAGCTCTATTTGTGTGAAGAAAATGATTAAAAATTTCATTTGGGTACAGTGTTGCATGGCAGTGCAATTGTCATTCAAAGTGTGACAGCGCTGAAAGCTGAAAAATAGCCTGGGCAGGAAGGGGTTGAAAGTGCCCTGTGTTGAAGTGGTTAAAGATTTTAAGAAGTTGCATAAGGTTATTCAAACTGAAGAAAGGTAATAGCAGTTTTTGCAGTAAGGTACCCCTTTAAGTGTAGAACTTGACTTCTGGAACTTGTGGCTTCCTTGGATAGAATAGGCCTGAGGTAATAAACATTCACAGTCCCTGCCTAATCAGGCAACATAAGGCATTATGAATTATATCCTTTGTGCAGTACTTCAATGAATGGTTAGTGTGGATAGGCTGAAGCAATGACTGGGCAATAGGCATGAGCCAAACACCCCCCAGTTCGGTTTGCAGCAGAACATGCGAAAAGGCAAAAAAATTGTGCGAACACCGTTAAAGTCTATGGGACAAGAATGTGAAAAATCAAAAGTGGTCATTTTAAGGGTCAATATGCAAATTATTGTCATAAAAAGTGTTTGGGGACCTGGGTCCTGCCCCAGGGGACATGTATCAATGCAAAAAAAGTTTTAAAAACTGCAGTTTTTTCGGGAGCAGTGATTTTAATAATGCTTAAAGTGAAACAATAAAAGTGAAATATTCCTTTAAATTTCGTGCTTATAGTATGCCTGTAAAGTGGCGCATTTTTCCCATGTTTAGAACAGTCCCTGCACAAAATGACATTTCTAAAGGAAAAAAAGTAATTTAAAACTACTTGCGGCTATTAAGGGGAACCCCAAACCAAGATGTAAAAAACAAAATTGCGTGGAGGCCCTTCAGGTCTGGTATGGATATTAAGGGGACCCCTGCGCCAAAATTTTAAAAAATAGCGTGGGGGTCCCCCCAAAAATCCATACCAGACCCTTATCCGAGCATGCAACCTGGCAGGCCACAGGAAAAGAGGGGGGACGAGAGAGCGCCAGGCCACATGCCCTCAACATGGAGAGGGTGCTTTGGGGTTGATGGGGACAAGGACCTCATCACCACTACCCTTGCCCGGTGGTTGTGGGGGTCTGCGGGTGGGGGCTTATCAGAAGCTGGAAGCTGGAAGCCCCCTTTGACAAGGGGACCCCCAAACCACGGCCCCCCTGTTTGAAATGGTAACGCCCCCCTCTGACACCACAGAGAAGCCATTGGGAAGTCCCCATGCGTCAGAGGGGGTGGGGTCACCCGGGTACATCACCATGTGGCCCCGCCCTCAGTTATAAAAGAACTGTCATCATGATGAAGCGTCATAAGGTGGGTGCCTTCCATGGAGGCGGATCTTTTTTATTTTATTTTTCGGTCCGTCGGCAGAGCCATAGACGAAGATGAATGGACTTCGTGGGACATTTTTATTATCTTAATTTTTTAATAAAGGACTTGTCAAAAGGTGTGTCTTGTGGTTTTTGTACATTTTGACACTTTTTTTGTGAAATGGTACGGGTACAATGAACCCATTACCATTTCAAACAGGGGGGGCCGGGATCTGGGGGTCCCCTTAAAGAGGGCTTCCAGATTCTGATAAGCCCCCCCACCCACAGACCCCCACAACCACTGGACAAGGGTTGTTGGGATGAGGCCCTTGTCCCCATCAACATGGGACAACACTCTCTCACCCCCCCTCTTTTCCTGTGGCTTGCCAGGTCGCATGCTCGTATAAGGGTCTGGTATGGATTTTTGGGGGGACCCCCATGCCATTTCTTTTTTAATCTTGGCACGGGGTTCCCCTTAAAATCCGTACCAGACCTGAAGGGTCTGGTATGGATTTTGGGGGGAACCCCTACGCCATTTTAAAAAAAAAATCAGAGGAGGAATCAGAGGGCCCTGCTCGTTAGAGCTTACAATCTAGGAGGGAGGGTCAAGTTATACAAAAGGGTAATAGCTGTGGGGGATGAGCTAATGGAGAAAATAGTGCAGTTATTAGATGGAGGCAGGATAGGCTTCTCTGAAGAGGAAAGTTTTCAGGGATCGCCTAAAAGTGGATAAATTTGGAGACAGTCTGACAGATTGGGGTAGGGAATTCCAGAGGATGGGCGAGGCTCGGGAGAAGTCCCGGAGGCGGATATGGGAGGAGGTGATGAGGGAGCTAGAGAGCAGGAGGTCTTGGGAGGAACGGAGATGGCGATTAGGTTGGTATTTTGAGACTAGGTTAGTGATGTAGCTGGGGGCAGAGTTGTGGATGGCTTTGTAACTTATTGTTAGTATTTTGAATTTAATTCGTTGGGCGAGTGGCAGCCAATGGAGGGATTGGCAGAGATTTGTAGCAGACACTGAGCAGTTGGTAAGGTGGATAAGTCTGGCAGCAGCATTCATGATAGACTGAAGAGGGGATAGCCTATGGAGAGGCAGGCCAATGAGAAGAAAGTTGCAATAGTCAAAGTGAGAGATAACAAGGGAGTGAATGAGAAGCTTGGTGGTTTCATTCATTAAAAAGGGGCGAATTTTAGAGATGTTACGGAGGTGAATTCTACAAACTTTTGACAATGATTGGATTTGAGGCTGAAATGACAAGTCAGAGTCTAGGATTACACCTAGTACCCCGGCGTGAGGGGGGGGGACTGATAGTTGCATTGTTGATTTTGATGGAAAAGTCATGGAGGGGGGCATGTGCAGGGGGGAATGTTAATAGCTCAGTTTTAGAGAGATTTAGTTTAAGGAAGTGGTGCAACATCCATGCTGATATGTCAGTTAATAAGTTAGTAATGCAAGAGGAGACTGAAGGAGTGAGGTGAGGAGTAGACAGATATATTTGGGTGTCATCAGCGTATAATTGGTATTGGAAGCCATGGGCTGTTATCAAGTGACCAAGGGAGGAGGTGTAGATAGAGAAGAGAAGGGGTCCAAGAACAGAGCCTTGGGGGACCCACACAGAAAGGGGCAATGGAGAGGAGGACACAGAGTTGTAGGTGACACTGAAGGAGCGCTGTGATAAATAGGCAGAGAACCAGGATAGAGCAGAATCTCGGAGGCCAAGGGAATGTAGTTTATTGAGAAGGAGCGGGTGGTCAACAGTATCAAAGGCTGCAGAGAGGTCAAGTAGTAAGAGTATGGAGTACTGGCTGTTGGTTTTAGCAGTTAGTAAATCGTTAGTGAGTTTTAGTAAGGCAGTTTCTGTGGAGTGCTGTGAGCGAAAGCCAGACTGTAAAGGGTCAAGAAGGTTATTTTCACTGAGGTAGGAGCTAAGACGGTTGTAGACTTATGCCGCGTACACACGAGCGGACTTTATGGCAGACTTTGCCCGGCGGACTTTTCGACTGACTTTACGACGGACTTTCTCAAAAGAGGAGAGTATTGAATGTGCTGTTAGGCAAGGTATGTTGGGTGGGGAAGATGTACACACAGTGGAGGTGTCCTCACAAAATGCATCAAACTTGTCTTTGAAGTAATTGGCAATCTCTTGGGTAGTGAGTGAGTTAGTGTGTAGAGGGGGTGGGGGACGAAGCAGAGAGTTAAAGGTTGAGAAGAGTCGACAGGGACTGGATGACAAGGAATTAAAAAGAGAGACAAAGTAGGCTTGTTTGGCAGCATGGAGGCATGAACTGTATTTTAGAAAGGCAGATTTATATAGGGTGAAGCCTTGCAGGCATTTGGTTTTACACCACAGTCGTTCAAGAGCACGGCAATGTCTCTTGAGATTTCTAGTGTTGTCAGTTTGCCAGGGTTGTAACGGTCAGGGCCTATTTCTGCGTGTGGTTAGAGGAGCAAGTGCATCTAGTGATGATGAGAGTGAACTGTTGTAGACAGAGGTGGCCAGGTCAGGACAGGACAGGGGAGAGATTATGTCATATAGGTGGTCAGTAGCAGAATAGAAAAGAAAAGGGTTAAAGTGGCAAAGGTTTCTACAAGTAATTGTCTGTTGCTTGGAGGGATGGGTGGTTGGAGTCAAGGATACAGTGAAAGTAATGAGGTTGTGATCAGAGAGAGGAAAGGGGGTGTTGGTGAGATGGGGTCTGCAGAGATGGGAGAATACAAGGTCAAGGGTATTACCATTGGAGTGAGTGGATGTATGAAACTGCGCATCACTCATGACAGAGCCACTCAGGACAAAGCTATTATGTCTGCGCCACCCCATAGGCTGCTTTAAATTTATAGGGAGACTGAACAGGCATGCATTTCTCAGTTGGTCATTATTGGGTCTGATTTGAGACACCTTAATATGGCCAATACCAGACCAGCTACAGACACAGGCTAGGGTCGTAAAGCTAATTACCTCTCTTGATCACTCAAGCCAAATGGGGTTGAGAATCAGTCACCAGTAATATTGCTATTGCAGTGGGGTTGGTTTAGAGCTAGCATTAAATATGGAAGTTTAAAGACATGACAGCAGAAGACATTTACCATAAATGTTAAAGCAATGTAGTTCAGTACAGATGGATAGAAGATGTTTACCTGTAAAAGAGCAAAGAAGACATGATCAGAATTGATTACTGCATCGGTGAAACTGCGCATCACTCGTGACAGAGCCACTCAGGACAGAGCCATTATGTCTGCGCCTTGCCCGTCTGTCTTGTATCTGTATTACCGAGATCCGACAATTCATTATAGCCGCAAGTAGTTTTAAATGACTTTTTTTCCTTTAGAAATGTCATTTTGTGCAGGGACTGTTCTAAACACAGGAAAAATGCGCCACTTTACAGACATACTATAGGCACCCCCCAGGTACGAAATTTAAAGAAATATTTAACTTTTATTGTTTCACTTTAAGCATTATTAAAATCACTGCTACTGAAACAACTGCTTTTTTTAAAACTTTTATTGCATTAATAAATGTTCCCTGGGGCAGGACCCAGGTCCCCAAACACTTTTTATGACAATACCATGTATATAAGCCTTTAAAATTAGCACTTTTGATTTCTCCCATATACTTTTAATGGGTGTTCTGCGGCTTTCGAATTTGCCGCAAACACCCCAAATTGTTCGCTATTCGGTGAACACCCGATGTTCGACTCAAACATCGGGCTCATCCCTACTGGGCAACAGAGCTGGGCAGCGATGATTGGGCTAAAGAGCATGTTTCTCTATGTGTCTGTGTTGCGAAAATCTTGAACTCAAGTAACTAACAATAATAACAAGTGAGCATGTTCTAGCATGTTGCAGTGTGGTATGGGTTAAAAACCCTCTCACCCAGTCTTTTATGGTAGTGGTGCAAAACTTGTGGTGCCTTGCTGCTGGGGGCCCCCTTTCTCAATGTCCTCCTGCAGATGGTGATGACTGATCTGTCTGCCTGCAGGATCGACTATCCTGTCTCTTAATACGAACAGCGATCTTGCAATCTTCTTCTCCACTCTCCGGCTCAATCTATTCTAGCCTGTGGTCTCCTGAATCAGCCACCACTCTCTCACACGTCTTGTCTCTTTCCTGGTCTTCTCCTCTGCTCCCCTTCAGGTTTCCGGGCTTTACTTTTTATATGCTCCTGCCCCTGTTGCTCACTGTCATAGGATTTGTGGTTCTCTTCCAGCTTATCTGAATGGAAAGGTCATACATACAAATTCCAGCATTCTTAGCATGGATGTATTAGTTTCTGTGTCCACTAAACTGCAAAGCACTGCCATTTATGCCATTTTATAGTCTGCATTCAGCAACAATGCAGTCTATTACATGAACTATGAGCTTTTTTTAAAGCAGAAAGTGGAGAATCCTTATGTGGATTCAGTTTTTTTATGCTTAAGGACAGGAGTGAAATGTCATGATGGAAACATTCCATCCTAAATTTTGCCCCTGGCCTGAGCTGCTTCTTTACGCCATTCATAGTGCCACTGCTAAAATGTCACTTAATTCACTGACATTCTACATAGACTGGTGCATGCACCAGTATAAAACTGGGAATTGCAATACATTATGTGATGACAGGTGACATGGATGTCTGTATTGATTAATTAATGTGTGTCATGAAGGTACAAAGTGACGGGCAGTAGATGTATATATTTAAATGGAGTTTATGTACTGTATATGGACTTTTATCACTGACATCAATGATGTGGCTTATTTTATCCCAAGAGAACAATGATGGGGCTTCTATTATCTCACTGACATCAGTAATGTTCTTTTTAGTTCTTGCCTTTGCTCCCCTCTGTGACCAGCGATGCGAACCGTCAGATCATTTCCCGGGCTCGCAGGTAAGAATGGTAAGCCTGAGAAAAACTGGTGAGCAGGGGGTGTGGGGTAGAGGACAACATTATAAAGAGATTTACTGACTGAAAAGAAAATACCAGGGTTTTGGCTGATAGCTTCAGCAATAACCCCCGGTAGACCACTTGCAAGTTGAAATATATATATATATATATGTGTATATATTGCGGTCAGCAAGTGGATATTGAAGAGAATCTGAATTGTTGCAAATAATAAAATGTCTTTTTAAATTGATAGAGTTTATATTATCCCACTGAGAACAAGGATGTGAGAGATATATGTTTTGAAGCCACACCTACTTTTTGGCCATGCCCCATAGTGCTTTGTGGCTGGTGGGCTTCAGTTTTTTCCTAAGCCCATACAGGCGTCCATCCAAATGATTTTAAATGTTGGCAACTATGTTGATCCAAATACTTGTTTCACAAAAATGATTACTATCCTTCAGTATTTCCCTGTCTGTTGCACGCTAATGTCATCTTGCATGTCACATGGAAGTGAACCAATTGTGGAACAGGTGTTTTTTATGCATTTGAATGGACCTGTGATATTGTTTGTTTTTTGTTTGTTTTTTGGGAGGGGGGAGCAGTCGCCATGATCTTGGCTATGCTACCTAGTAATGTGAAAGATGGGAGTTAAGGTTTTACAGACATCATGGACTTCATGCTTGTTTCAGTTCAGTGACTCTCAAAATAATTAATTCAGGGGGGCAGGAGGCGGAGCCTAGCGGAGCAGACATGCATTGCTAGAGCTCCACACCGCTGAGGAGAGAAGAGAAGGACAAAGCAGAGCCTGCAGACTCAAAAGGTATCCATTTGAACCTTTTTGCCCCAGGGAACAAACTGTGAAAGTTTGGGCAGGAAATATGGTACTGGGAGGAAACCGTGGCAGAAATAAAAATCACCTCACAAAGAGCTCACAGGCACTCACTGCAGCTGAAGCAGCTCCAGTCACCTCACAAGATACAGCATCAGGGCACTCTCACAGACAGAAAATGTCACAGCAAGACTCTCCATTTGAGTCAGATACAGAACAAATCCTCTCACAAACTTCTCCACAAGACTCCTCAGCATCCCCAGTAATATTATTACAATTTGAAAAGATGCTTCATAAGGCTTTAAAACAAACCTCAGACCAAATAACAAAAAGCCTAACCAAAGAAATAAGAGAGCTGGGAAACCGCACCGCAGCCTTAGAAATAAAAATGGATGAAATTGAAATTACAACCCAAGAAAATATAACAGAATTGGAACAATTAAAAAAAGAGAATTTAATACTTCAAACTAAGCTCGAAGATTACGAAAATAGAGCCAGACGTTCAAACTTGCGCATAAGGGGAATACCTGAAACTGTGACAGACCTGCAATCTACTATTACTGCGCTATTACAAGAACTAAAGCCAGATATCCCTATTGAACGTTTAGAACTGGACAGAGTACACAGAGCCCTCACAGCCAAAAAGAAAGATGGACCCCCACGTGATATAATCACAAAATTTCATTATTACAGAACGAAAGAACAAATACTAATTGCTGCAAGAGAAAAAAAGGAACTTAATTTTCAAGGACACAATTATCAAATTTTTGCTGACCTATCCCAACTTACTATTACTAAAAGACGATCCATGAAACCCCAACTAATGGAACTGCAACGCCACAACATTATGTATCAATGGGGCTTCCCCTTTTCAGTCAGATTTAACTACCAAGGTACAATTTACAGAAGCAGATCAGCAGATGAACTACAACAAACCCTTTTAAAATTAAATCTGACAGAACCCACAAGCAGCAACACTCCCACACGCAGAAGAATGGCATCATCTTCACCTTCAGGCAGCACCCAGAAAATTTCAGAACAAAATGGGAATCATCATTCTCACAAAAGAGGCCGTTATGCCACATCATCCATGGACCAAGAAGATTCAATGGACTGACATCCTAATTCCTGATATCTCTTCATTTATTATACTAAGAGATGGTTCTCTATAAAAACCTATATTTATAACTGAATGTAACTGCATTCTGATAGTCACACACTGTGTGGGATCATGTTACATTCCAGTTATATTTCTTATTACTTCTGATTCATATAGCCTTAGAATATATAAGTGAAATAAGGAAATTCTTGTTCAGTTATATATTATCAGGTAATAACAATAGATTTATTACTTTTTAGGACAAATATGTTCAATAACCCAGAAGTAATGGAAGCTTTTTCTTTCTTTTCTTAAAACAAATATATTATTACCTAACTAGTTCCTAGAATTATGTTTTTGTTTATTCTAATCTGAAGCAATACAACCTCAATTTTATGAGTTAACATATCTAAACAGTTACATATGAATAAAATATGTAATTGTTTACTCTAAAAGGGTTAAAATCCCCAAATAATTCAAACTATCTTCATCAATACCAATGTTATTAACCGTACCTTTCTAACTGAATTATTTAGCCTAGGGCAAGACTAACCATATACAACCACCCTGGAATAAATAATTTCAACAAAAACTATATTCTGCACTCCAATTAATGAAACATCATTTTGATGTCTTTTGACATAGCACTTCTCTCCTGTAAGCGGAAGATCCGTGTACCCCCATTAGCCCTCCTCATTCTCCCAACCATATTATGTGCGAGTGTGACGAAGGCACTTATTCCCCTGAGAGAGATATTTATTCTCTTTCACGGGTAAATTGTGATTACTTGCAAAAAATAATTTATACAATGTATCATCTAATCTCATATGTTTTTTGTTTACTCTTTACTCCAGAATTCACTGGTTTCTTTTCTATCTATTCATCTCTTCAGTCCACACAGGTTGATCTGCGCAGTCAGCTCTGCATAACAAAAAGTAAGTCAAAACTATTTGATCTATTGCCATGGCACCACTGAATATACTTTCCCTGAATGTTCAGGGAATAAATGTCCCTCAAAAAAGGACCAAAGCCTTCCGTACTTTCCATAACAAGAAGGCTCACATAGTATGCCTCCAAGAAACACACTTCACCAAAGATTCTACTCCAAAATATATTTCTCCTTTTTATCAACAAATTTACACGGCTTCTGCCTGTACTAAGCAAAGGGGAACTCTAATTGCATTTCACCGATCCACACCATTCACCTTATCATCAGAAATTAAAGACCCAGAAGGTAGATACCTGATACTCATGGGTTATATAATGGATACAGCAATCACGGTGATTTCCTACTACGCTCCTAACAAACAACCTACACCATTCCTCTCACATATATTACAAGTGATTAATACACACAAAATAGGAACAGTGATAATGTGTGGGGATTCGAACCAGGTCCTCCTCCCATTTCTAGATAAATCACCTTTTACACCATCCAAAATAACCTCTAGATTACCTTTTTCTCAACTTCTTTCCAAATACAATCTGGTAGATTCGTGGAGAGAAAGTAACCCAATGAAAAAGAAATTCACTTATTTCTCGCATCCTCATCAAACCTTCACCAGAATAGATCATATTTTTCTAACAATAGGAATGATACCAGAAATTATTGCATCAGATATAATTCCGATTCCGTGGTCTGACCATAATGCAGTATACACTACTATAGCCTCAGCCATACCAAAAGCGCATGACCCAACGTGGTACTTACCGGACATAATGCTCAAACACCCACTACATCAGATGGCCATTGAACAAGCTTTAAAGGAATACATATCAATTAATAATACAACAGACATCTCCCCAATAACACTGTGGGAAGCTCATAAGCCTGTCTTGCGTGGTACAATACAAAGACAAATGGCACTATTTAAACGGGAACGCAAAAATCTAGCAAAAAAACTAGAACTCAATTTTAATGCAGCCTACATATCATTTCAAGATAATCCATCTCAGAGTACAAAATCTCATCTGGAAAAATCTAGATTGGAATACGATCTATTTCTCACTGAGTCAGTTGATAAATCCCTCAAACGCTCCAAACACAATTTCTACATGAATACAAACAAACCAGGTACATATTTGGCTCGGGCATTAAATTCAACTAACAAATCTTTCAAACCAATACGTTTGAAATTATCAAAAAATGTTTACACTTGTAATCCAGTTAAAATAGTCCATAAATTTCACTCACATCTCGCAACTCTATACAAGACAAACAATGAATTTAATCCTACAGAGGCTGAATCCTTCTCAAAAATAACCTTACCTGAGTTATCTCAGAATCAAAAAACCAGTTTGGATGAGCCTATAACTATAGATGAAGTTGCTAACGCCATAAAAGACCTAAAACTTAACAAAAGACCAGGCCCAGGCGGCTACTCGGCTTTATACTATAAAACATTCTCAGAAATACTCTCTCCCATTCTCACTGAAACTTTTAACAAACTTCTAGATGGACATTCTTTTCGGCAAGAAACACTAATGGCAATTGTTTGTATGATCCCAAAACCCCTTTCTGATGATACTTCCTGTGTGAATTATCGGCCTATCTCTCTGTTAAACCTCGATATTAAATTATTAGCAAAAATAATAGCAAAACGCCTCAATAGCATTATAGGAAAATTAATACATAGAGATCAAGTAGGCTTCATGCCAAATAGACAGGCAGGTGATAATATACGCAGGGCAGTGTTATTGGCACATATTGCTAAAAAACGGAAAATCCCTTTATGTTTTCTATCTCTCGATATTAAGAGGGCATTTGACACAGTATCCTGGCAATATATGCAATATTCATTACAAAAATGGGGTTTTGGACCCCACTTTTTAACATGGATCAAAGCATTATATAATAAACCCAAAGCCTATATAAAATATGCTGGATACAAATCTGAAGCCTTTAATATCGAAAGAGGTACCCGACAGGGTTGCCCATTATCTCCCTTATTATTTGCCCTTATACTCGAACCCATGGCCCAATACATCAGAACAAACCAAACTATAACTGGCATTGAAGTAGGAGGTATTACACACAAATTATGTATATTTGCAGACGATATATTACTTTTTCTATCATCACCACAGGTCTCTGGTCCTAACTTAATACCAGCTCTTGATGGATTTGCAGCCCTATCCGGCCTTATGATTAATCCTAAGAAATGCCTAGTGCTTAATATTTCACTCACAAACATGGAATTGATCCCGGCTAGGGCTGCACTACGATTCACATGGGCAGAAAAATCAATCCCATATCTTGGAATTCATTTAACAGCATCTCATTCTGACTTATTCTCAACCAATTATCCTCCTGTATTAAGACAGATCACAAATCTAATAAAACAATGGTCGCAACTTCCTTTATCCTGGATAGGGAAGATTAATGCAATCAAAATGACTATTCTACCCAAATTGCTTTATCTATTCAGAGTCCTCCCTATTCCAATTCCTTCCTATTTTTTGAGAATAGTACAAAAAAGAGCAACTTCGGTTATATGGGGCTCTTCTAAACCACGTATACCTATACACACACTACATCTTCCCAAAAATAAAGGAGGCCTGGGATACCCTAATTTTACTAACTACTACAGAGCAGCACATTTGGCCAGTCTGTCCAAATACCATGCAAAACATTATGGGTATTTATAGAGGCTTCAGAAAATGACCCTCTATTAATATCAAATTTATTATGGCTTGATCCTAAAGACCGCTTTAAAATTCATAATCCCATAACTAAACACTTCTTATCTCTCTGGGATAAACTAAAAACCAAATATCAGTTACAATCTCAACACAATCCTCTCCTTTCTTTTATCAGAAATCCGGCCTTTTATCCGGCATGGATCTACCCAAATTCTTTTAAAGCTTGGACAACATCAGGCATTCAGACACTAAATGACTTCATAGCATCTAAATCATTCCTTTCATTCCCATCGCTTAAAGAAAAATATGATCTACCAAACTCTGAGATATTTAGATATCTCCAAATCAAAAATTTCTATACACCATTCCTAAAGGGGGATACACCATTATCCCAATTATCCATTTTTGAATCAATCTGTACAAAAGATCCATTTGCTAAAGGTACAATTTCATCACTTTATAATCAATTATATGGAGTAGCAAATCTTAATAGACCCTCTTACGTTCAGAGGTGGGAGGAAGACACGGACTGGCTCACATCTAAGTCATCTTCACCCAACATCTTAGCACTGGAGACAAATTATAAAGTCCTAACTCGCTGGTACCTTGTACCCGCTAGAGTGGCAAAATATTCACCTAATACCTCAGCTCTTTGTTTTCGAGGATGCCCAGAAATAGGCACATATTTACACATATGGTGGACGTGCCCAGTAATCCAAACCTTCTGGAAGGAAGTCTTCGTGATTGCATCTAAAATATTTAAAAAAATAATACAACCAGATCCATATTTAACTTTACTTAATCTAGAAATTCACAGTGTGGCGCTATTGAGTGAATAGAATGTGAATAAACTAGACAATAAATGACATCAAATAATAAAAAGTCTCACGTGAGCACTTGTGATAGTGACTGGTGGAAAAATAATACATATATGTGCTTTAAATAAATATAACATCAAAGAACAAACTCAATATGAAGTCCATAACACCAAGATAAAAAGTCTGTGATAGCAGTGTATAAATAGTATGCAGGTGTTCTTCTTATACGTGCAGGAAGATCAAATAAACCCGGTAGCCTGGTAGATGGATGAACCATAAACGACCAGAGGTGCACAGAAATTTAAAAGCGGTGCCAGGACCATCACCAGAAAGTATGGAGGCTTACCGGAAATAGTGGCCTGAAATAGCATATGCCAAAACAGGTCAGAAAGGCTTAATGACCAATTGGTCTAGATGAATTGTCTGGTCAGATGTCATCACCACATCACCGGAGGGAAGGGGGGAAGTAATCAGCACGACTTCCTCAATAGTAATCACACCACCATAAACCAAGCGAAAGATTCATGTAACATGTGAGGGATGAAAACACTCACATAGTATAATAACGTTTTAACTTGGATTTATTAAAAATAGCATTAAAAAAAACAAACTCACATTTTTTGCAGATCAAACAAGCATGTAAATCAAGTAGCGGTAGTTGTGAGGGGTCCACCCAACATGTTTCAACTAAAAAAGACGACTTTTTTAGTTGAAACATGTTGGGTGGACCCCTCACAACTACCGCTACTTGATTTACATGCTTGTTTGATCTGCAAAAAATGTGAGTTTGTTTTTTTTAATGCTATTTTTAATAAATCCAAGTTAAAATGTTATTATACTATGTGAGTGTTTTCATCCCTCACATGTTACATGAATCTTTCGCTTGGTTTATGGTGGTGTGATTACTATTGAGGAAGTCGTGCTGATTACTTCCCCCCTTCCCTCCGGTGATGTGGTGATGACATCTGACCAGACAATTCATCTAGACCAATTGGTCATTAAGCCTTTCTGATCTGTTTTGGCATATGCTATTTCAGGCCACTATTTCCGGTAAGCCTCCATACTTTCTGGTGATGGTCCTGGCACCACTTTTAAATTTCTGTGCACCTCTGGTCGTTTATGGTTCATCCATCTACCAGGCTACCGGGTTTATTTGATCTTCCTGCACGTATAAGAAGAACACCTGCATACTATTTATACACTGCTATCACAGACTTTTTATCTTGGTGTTATGGACTTCATATTGAGTTTGTTCTTTGATGTTATATTTATTTAAAGCACATATATGTATTATTTTTCCACCAGTCACTATCACAAGTGCTCACGTGAGACTTTTTATTATTTGATGTCATTTATTGTCTAGTTTATTCACATTCTATTCACTCAATAGCGCCACACTGTGAATTTCTAGTTGTTATTTTTTCCCTGAGTCTATGGGTGTGTTGGCTGCTTCCTTAAATCTTAGTTTTTGTAGCGCAGCGCTGTATCATACTTCTTTAATAACTTTACTTAATCTAAAACCGGAATGGTTAACACTCTCTCAATTCAAACTTATGATCCAACTAATAACGGCTGCAAAACAAACAGTGGCCAAGGCATGGAAATCTCCTACATTGGTACTAGCAGAAACAATTCACAGAATGAATAATACAATGTCCCATGCTAAGATGGTAGCCATCGATCAAAATCAAATTCCAAAATTTGAAAAACTTTGGCATCCTTGGATAAAACAACAGTTCCTGTCAAACTTCAATGACTCTGTCCTGTTGCCATGGTAACAGATTAAATGACTTACAGAGACACCCATTCTAAGGCTTCAAAGAGAACTAAAAAGAATAATAAACTGACGAACGGGACAACCTTGTGGACCATACCTCTACCTTTCAACCCTTTTTCTTCTTTCTCTTTCCTTTTCTCCACCTTACGATTAAAGCTCATTATCAGAATTTATTTGACCTATATACATTCTACTTGTAAACAATATGTATAGTAGGTATAAATCATTTAAATACCTACAAAAGTAACTAAGGAAATGATATATATTTTTAATTTAGGTTTACGTGAACCCAATGTTTAATATTTGAAATTTCATGATATTTACCTATATAAACCCTACTGTAAAACAATGAGCTTACTTTATAGATCCTTGTAAACTTACTTTATGTATCTTTATAACATTGTATACTCAATAAACTTCTTTTGACAAGGAAAATAATTAATTCAGTCCCAGCACCCAACACCTTTAAAAACAAGCCAGCAGTGGCAGCTCTCATATCTTTGTTCTTACAAGTTCCGTTTAATCCCCTACATTTTGCAGCATATTTTGCTCTCATATTTCTCTTTCAATTTAATGGAGCATTGCAGATCGTGGCAATGCCAACAAAAATTTTGCTAACAGGAAAAGTTCTGACGTGTAATTTTCCTCTGTGCCACTGAACTAAGTTATATTTAGTTTCAATGTTTTCAATGAATACATAACTATGTAGCCATTGTAGCTCATACCTACTTTTAGGCCCCATTCACATATCTCTTAGCTGGAACATAGGCTCCCGCTAGAGATATTAAAAGCACAATTCACACATATTTTTGTGTTTCGTGTATAGGGCGGCTTATTCACTTGAATACACTGCCCTATGCATGTTTGTCGCATGTTTGTCATACCAAAAAAGCTCAGGGTTCAAATTTTGGCCAGTGTGCATGAGGCCTTATGTAATTTGTAGTGTGAGTTGTTTGTTGTTTATAGTTTTTTTTTAGGAATTTGATTTTTTTACCCTTAACAATACAGTAATTTTACTAGAAATAATAATGTTATCTTCTCAATGATTTAAAATGATTCTGTGTCATTACATATCTTGTAAGTGTTTTCATATTTGCATACATGCAAATGATTTCTGATGTCTTCTTTATGAATTCACTAGGAATGTGCTTAGCTCCTATTTCAGTGAATTTTTACAAGGAATGTAATTGAAGGTCAGAATTGTTTGTCTTACTCCAAGTATATATATATATATATATATATATATATATATATATATATATATATATATATATAAAATGCAAAAATCTGGTTATATTCAAATATGAACAACAATATTAACTGTATTTTGACAGGCAGGGCTGCTGTTTGAAATTGCGGGGCCTCGTACAGCCTACTTAACAGGAATGAGGTATTGGGGCTCATTCAGATGGGAGCTGTGACCTGTACAGTGTGAGTCAGTGGTTTGTTTATGTGGCTGACGCCACCTGCTTTGTGCAGACAGCATACAGTATGTTACCCTATGGGGAC
This sequence comes from Aquarana catesbeiana, assembly GCF_042186555.1. Classification (NCBI taxonomy): domain Eukaryota; kingdom Metazoa; phylum Chordata; class Amphibia; order Anura; family Ranidae; genus Aquarana; species Aquarana catesbeiana. The sequence goes on along the minus strand of NC_133331.1, from coordinate 223,673,588 downwards.
GCAGCAGCTGTACAAACACAGCCGCAGGTCCTAATTTTACAGGCATGTGGGTGAAGGTGTATGACCATGAACAAAGACAGTGTGCATTTGGGGCCACTCACCCACACTTGTACACCTGCCAAATTAGAACCTGTGGCTGTGTTCATACAGCCGCTGCATCCCCTTATGCTATGTACACACAATCGGACATTTCGACAACAAAACCATTGACACACGGTCACACAAATGTTGTCGGAAATTCCGAAAGTCAAGAACACGGTGCCATACAACACGTACGATGAGCCGAGAAAAATTTATTTCAATAGCCAGTGCAGCTCTTCTGCTTGATTCCGAGCATGCGTGGACTTTTGTGCGTTGGAATTGTGTACACACGCTCGCAATTTCCGACAACAAGTCTTCTTGATTAAAGAAAGTGAGAGTGTGAAGACGCAGTCGCAGTTGCTGCTACTGACGACTCCTGTCTTGACCCCCCTAACAAGTCTTCTTGTCAGAAAATTTGAGAACCTGCTCTCAAACAGTTGTTGTCGGAAATACCGACAGCAAATGTCCGATGGAGCATACACACGGTCGGAATTTCCGACAACAAGCTCACATCGAACATTTGTTATTGGAAAATCCTATTGTGTGTATGGCCCATTAGAGTTACCGGTGTCTCCAGCTGCATGAACAATCCACTCATTCACTCGGCCAGATTACCTGTGTGAATGAGTCCTTAGGGCTCATTCACATATAAGGGTGGGGGCAGTAAAGACCCCATGGTTGAGCTATGCTTTTACTGTCCACCAACCACTACCCCTTTTAGCAACTGAGGCAGTGGCAAGCGGTATGCACATGCCACAGCCATGATGCTATGCTTCACAGCCGTGGCAGAGATTGAGAGTCCTCGCTGCCTTTCAAATGTTCTCTGAAGAACTATCCAAATGCTGACTGCTCTTCAAAAAGCAAAGTGTATGTGAACAAGCCCTTATGACGTGTACACATGACCGGACTTTACGACAGCAAAGGTCCGACGGAATAAATCCGCCGGACAATTCGATCGTGTGTGGGCTTTATCGGACCTTTGCTGTTGAAGAATCAGACAGACTTTAGAAATAGAACATGTTTCAAATCTTTCCGACGTACTCGAGTCTGGTCGAAAAATCCATTCGTCTGCATGCTAGTCCGATGGACAAAAGGAACGCCAGGGCAGCTATTGGCTACTGGCTACGAACTTCCTTATTCTAGTCTGGTCGTATGTCATCACGTTCGAATCCGTCTGACTTTGGTGTGATCGTGTGTAGGCAAGTCCGTTTCGTCGGAACTCCGACAAAAAGTCCTTCGGAGTTCAGTCCGTCAAAAGTCCGCTTGTGTGTACACGGCATTCGTTTTTTTTTAATTACTTTGCAGAATTATTTTTTTTTTTACTTTTTTTTACAATTTTATTTGTTATTAATTCATTTATTGTTTTACATTTTTTAACTGCCCTGTTGGAGGGAAACTTTTGTGAACTATCAGGGAACTAAACAGACTGTGATGTCTCACATTTGAGACTGAGAAAGGAACAGGGGACCTAGATGCATCAGTCCCTTTCTCTGCAGCCTCAGCTGCACAGCTTCATGAATGGGAAGCACTCAGAGGCATCCTGTTCATTCACAAACTGAAGCATAGTTAATACAGTTTGCTATGCTTCGGTGATGAATGGACAAAGGAGCGATCTGTAGTGATCACTAACTGTGTTCATTCAGGAAATGAAGGGCCAGTAAATATGACACATATATGACACATTTACAATCCCTTTCCCCCGCTCTCCATCCTGAAATGACCCCCCTGTGTGCCCTCAGCAGCTGTCAGCGGGAGAAGAGGGAAGCCGACAGCACTGTGGGGGAAATGGACACACAGGGGAGCCTGGGCAGCAGGTGGAAGGGGGCACACATGGGTCCCAGACAGCAGGGGTGTAAGCATGCAAATACTAGAACTGATACCCCAGCAGCACAGCCAGAGGGAGAAAGATTAGAAATCGGAAATGCTTTAGTGGGTGGAAGAAGAAGATTAGTGTCAGCAAAGGAACTGAAGAGACTTGAGAGTATTTTGTGATGCTTGGCAACCACATCCTAATGCCATCTTTCCTATTTATATTTCCAAATGACAGTGTTTCAAATTTGGAAAATCAACATATCATTACACAGAATTAAATTAGAATTTGTTAATGAGCAAATATGATATAAATTAGGTACATATTGTATATTTTTTATGAGATATAGAGGTCAATTCACTAAGCTTTAACGGATGCGATAAGGGTAACATATTACTCATTTGCATACATTATTGTATGCGGTAAATAAAGTCTAAAAATGTAAAGAGAAAACAGTTATGCGGTATTTACCGGGAAAAAAATGTGTCGGTAAATATTGCATAAAAGGCTCTTAAGTTCAATTCACAAACAGACCAGAGAGTAAAAAAGCATGCAATATTTACCACCAAGGATTTGCTGGTGGTATCACATGTCAAAAAACAGCATGGGGGTCGAGGGGACCCCCACGCTGTTGTTTGACAAATATTTGGTTGGCTAGCAGGCTGGCCACCGCGTCCTTTGCAACCAATGACTCGTTAGCTGTCAGCTAACGAAATAAAAACACACATACAGGCCGGGAAGCTGGCCACCACGTCCTTAACAACCAACGACTCGTTAGCTGTCAGCTAACGATAATAAAAACACACACACAGTTTTTGACAATTCCTTTATTAAAAAAGAAAAAAAAAATGTGTAAATCCTTCATCAATCATGCTGCCCGCCAGGACCCGAAAAAAAAATCCGACCATTTGTGCGCTCCATCAGACAATTGTTGTCAGATTTTCCACAGACAAATGTTGGATGGCAGGCTTTAAAATTTTCCGCGGACAAATGTCTGTTGTTGGATTTTCCGAGCGTGTGTACACAAGTGTGTCGAACAAAAGTCCAAAGTACAAACACGCATGTTCGGAAGCAAGCTGGAAGCGATCGTTCTTGTAAACTAGTATTCATAATGGAGAATTAACATTCGTGACGTGGCAAATTATGAAATCTTGAAATGCAGCGCACATTCTCTTCTTCTTTAATGGGATAATAATTGTATTATGTAATTGTTATTTATTTTTTTTTTGCTACTTCAGCGAGTTCATTTGAGAGGATTAAATCACTTTGGTTAGGTCATTTTTATCCCATCTCATTATCGTCACATCATAGTAGCGTATTCTTTACTTTTTTATAAATTTAATAAATCAACACTTCACTGCTTGTCTTTACACAGATTTATCCCCTCCCCTCCCCCCTCTCCCTCCCTGGCCCCTGCAGCTGTCGCTATCACCTCAAGCTTTGGCGGTTTCTAATGTTCCAGGTCTCGTCCTACAATGTGATTGCTTCTAAATAGCGCTCGGATTTTCTAAAGTTGGCCCAACAATCCCATTTACCCCCTTGTGTATCATAGTCACTTCCTGTAGAATTACTTGCTTCGAATCGCTCCAGAGCATATGTTTCATTGACGTTAGCCACCCACTCTCCTATCCTCGGCACATCTTGTTTCTGCCATTTCTTAGGGATGATATTTTTGGCTGAGTTTAATAGTACCGGGATTATTGAGGTTTTGTACCGTCTCTTTCCCCCTTCCGACCTATGGAACAAACAGTCCCACGGGTCGAAGGGGATCGCCTTGCCTGTTATTTCCTCAATTATTTTGATCACTTCTTGCCAGAAGTTTTTTATTTTTGGGCATTCCCACCACAAGTGCGACATAGATCCTGGAGTTGCACAACCTCTCCAGCAATTCGGAGACTTATCTGGGGAGAATGCACTAACTCTGACCGGGGTCATATACCATCTAGTCAGACACTTATAGTTGCTCTCTCTGGTTTTTGAGTCCACTGCCGTTCCATGTGTTGCCTCTAATATGCGCTTTACTTCCTCACCATCGACAGAGGCACCCAGTTCCTCCTCCCATTTCCTAATAAACGGGGGTGGCTCCACCCCCAGCTCTCTCACCAAGATTCTATAGATTGCTGCAATTTTGCCCTTCTTCATATCTTTACTAAAAAGTTTTTCTATCGGTCTATACTCCGCTTCCTCCCTTAAGGGTCTAGCAAGACTAGCAATAAAGTGAGCTAACTGTGCATATCTCCACCCATTTTAAGATCCAAACCCCCTCTTGTGCTGCCATTTCATGATACGTGATTATTTTTCCCCGTTTGATTATACCCCTTACCTGTGCCTCCCTATCTAATATCCAATTGCCCCCCACTATCTCCATCCCCGGAGGGAAGAGCAAATTCTCATTTAAAAAAATTAAGGGGGAGTTATAATCCCATTTATTTCTTAAGTGCATCTGATCCCAGATTTTGTATGTGTATTGTGTGATATAGTGTGTATCCTTACCCAGTCCCCTAACATGAGGGGGATTCCAAATCGCGTGACTTAATTGTGTATTACTCATCCTTTCTTCTAAACTCACCCATCTTTTAGTTTCTCTACTATGTGCCCAATCTAGTGCTCGTGCTAAGACCGCTGCTTTGTGATATAACCTAAAATCTGGGAGAGCGAGCCCTCCACTTTCTTTTTCTCTCCTCAGTGTCTTTAGACAATCCTGAGGCTAATTAGTTCCTCAGGCTAATTAGGAGGTTTGGGATCGTGATTCTAGGTTTAGAAACAAAGAACAGTACATCATCCGCGAAGGCGGCTAGTTTGTGTTCCTCCCCACCCACTATGCAGCCGCTTATATCAGGGTTTTTCCTGATCATAGCTAGGAGGGGTTCTAAGGCCAGGACAAACAAAAGTGGCGACAGAGGGCAACCTTGCCTCGTTCCATTTTTCATAACAAATTGAGCTGAGGGTGTCTTATTAACCTTTACATATGCTGCAGGTTGGTTATATAAAATTTTTATCCAATTTAACATTGTGGGCCCTATTCCCATTACTTCAAGTGTATGAAACATGAATCCCCAGTCTACCCTGTCAAACGCTTTTTCGGCGTCAATTGACAGGAGTAGACTGGGGATCCCACTCGTTCTAAATGCCTCCATTATCAGGAGAGATCTCACCCCATTGTCCCTTCCCTCCCTCCCAGGGACAAATCCCACTTGGTCTAAGTGGACCAGAAAGGGCATTTTCTCTTTCAGCCGAGATGCCAATACCTTCGCATATAGCTTAGTATCCGCGTTTAGGAGCGCGATCGGCCTATAACTCGAGCATAATGTCCTGTCCCTCCCCTCCTTTGGGATAAGTGTTACAGCTGCCAGCAGGGCATCTCTACAGAGAACTCCCTGCTTCCCAAGACCGTTCCAAATTTGGCGCAGCCTGGGAACCAGGGATCTGCTGAATTTCCGGTAGAAGTTATTTGTGAAGCCATCGGGCCCAGGACTTTTGCCCGTGGGGGAAGACTTTAATGCCTGATATATCTCCTCTTCCGTTATCTGGCGCTCTAGCTCTAATGTGTCTGCTTCCTACAGCGTGGGAAGTCCCACCCCTTTTAAATACTCCTTCGTCTTCTCTTCCTTATTTCCCTTAATTTTTCCTACTTTACCACCCGAATAAAGTCCTGCAAAAAACTGTCTAAATTCCTCTGCTATATCTTTTGTGGTATGCCTCATTTTACCTTTACTGTCTTTGATCTTCTCTATGTAGTTCTCGTCTTTTTTTTTCCTCGTGACTGATGCTAGATGTTTTCCCACCTTATTACCCTGCATGTGGAACCTTTTTAAATGTGCAGTCCTAGCTTTCGCCATCTCTTCTTCCAATAACTCCCTAAGCTCTTCTCTTTTTAGTGTCAGTTCTTTAAATGTAGCCTCATCCTTTCCTAATGAGGCTTTATGTATTTGTTCCAGCTGATAGATTTTGGCTACGAGATTTTCTTTCTTCAATCTCCCCTCTCACTTTTCCCCTGAGTCTATGGAAATTATGATCCCTCTTATGTATGCCTTGAGTGTCTCCCACAGAACTCCCCCCGTTATCTCACTCAACTCGTTGTATGTGAAGAACTCATCTATTTCACACTGTATTTTCTCCACCACTGAGTCTTTCATAAGGAGGGCCTCATTGAACCTCCAAGAGAACAGGGCCCTAAAAAGTCCCCTAAGCTTTACTGTCATGGAGATTGGAGCGTGGTCTGATAGGGTAATAGCCTCTATCTTTGAATCTGCTATGCACTCCAACAGGCTATGGTCGATTAACAGGTAATCCAACCTCGAGTAGGTCTTGTGGACCGGGGAAAAGAAGGAATAGTCTCTCGTTTTGGGGTGTTGTACCCGCCAAATATCGATGAGCTGACTATCGTGCATATCCTTCCCTAATCTCATCAATGAGCCTTTCCCCATATCCCGGGTCCCAGAGGACCTGTCCAAGGCTGGATCCATACAAAAATTAAGGTCACCTGCCAGGATTGTTTCCCCCTCCTTAAATACACTCAGTCTCCTTAGGGTCCGGGAGAAGTATTTTATCGGGTCTCTTTTGGGGTAATAAACATTAGCCAATGTGTATTTCCTGTCCCCTAGAATAATTTTTACAAACAGAAACCGCCCCTCTTCATCCGCCAACTTCTCCATCAGTGTGAATTTGATCCTTTTCGAGAACCCGATAGCTACTCCCTTCGCCCTTTTAATAGGTGAGTCACAATAAACCCATGCTGGAAAATTCTTTGAATTCAGCTTGATGTTTTCCTCCTGCACCAGGTGAGTCTCCTGCAAGAAGACCACATCGGCATCGTACCTCTGTAATTCATTCAGAATTTTCTGCCTCTTCCCTGGTGAATTTAAACCTTTCACATTGTAGGAGACACACTTAACTTCTATCCCCACCATCAGCCGCCTTACTCGCTATTGGACAGCTGCAGGGGCACCTCCCTCCCCCCCTCCCCCACCCCTCTCCCCTCCCCCGCCCCACCTCCCCCCCTCCCTCCCTCCAACCCCCCTCCCTCCTGCGGCCACTGCTAGGCCGATGGGACCCAGTGTCGGGAATATCAAATTACCAACCTGTTTCCCCTCGTGCTCCAGGGTGGGGCACTGGATGTGGACAGCTGTAGTGGCCCCCCCTACAATAGGTGTGGGGCCTTGCAGGGCCTTCTTCTGCCCCCTTCTTTACTCCATCTCCCCGCTCCCCCCGTCCACCCTCCCCTCAACCGCCCAAATCCCCCCCAGCCCCCTCCCCCACGCCCCCCCCTCTTATAGGCACAGATACCGAACTTCTACCCTTCTACCTAGGCATAACCCCATCTGGAATGTCTGGGACTGGGATCTCCAGGTTCCTGCCCCATATTTTTCATTTTGAATGTCCTGCCCTCCTTTGTCACACTTATTGACAATGGGAGGCCCCAGCTGTATTTCAGGTTGGCTCCCTTCAATACATCCAACAGAGGTTTTAATAGGCGCCTTCTCGCCAGGGTTCCTGCTGACAAATCTGAAAATACTTGGACCTCTTGATTACGAAATTTCAATGGTTGTGCCCCTCTTAAGTTTTTCCAAATCTTTGCTTTATCCTCAAATTGGTGGAACTTTACTATTATGTCCCTGGGCACATCTTCTCTAATGTTTCGGGGTTTTCTTATCCTATGGACTCTGTCGATTTTATGGTCACCCTCCAGGCTCCTTCCTAAAAGGGGGTTAAAAAGTTCTTTCATTACTATAAACAGGTCTTCCCCATTCTGCTCCGGTATGGATCTAATCCTTAGGTTCTGACGCCTGCTTTGGTTTTCCTGCTTCTCCAATCTATACTTCAGCTCGTATTGATCCCCCTGCAGGGTTTTTACCTGTTATTTAAGGATCTCTATATCCTGGGCCTGCTGTTCCTCCACCTTTTCCGCCTCTTCTACTCGCCTGAGGAGGTGTCCTAGATCTAATCTGACATTAGAAATTTCCGTTTTAATTGAGTTTTCCAGCTTGATGAGCATTTCTTGCATCTCATATTTAGTTGGAGGGGCCTCGGCAGCGTGTTCAGATTCCATGCTTGGGCCTGGTTCTACCTCGGCCTGAGCCTCTATATTGTGGGACCCCCTTGCACTCCTTTATTCTTTGCTGTGACCTTTTTTTTTCTTTGGCCTCTTGTTGTTTATGCTCTGGACCTGGGCTTTTTAAATATTTTTGTATTGTGCTTGAATTCAAACTCTCCCTAGACTTGCTGGGCTCTGCCTGCTTTTGAGAACGTCCTCTCGTGTTCCCTGCTTCTGGACTATGCCAACTTTTGATCTCAGAGCGAGCGCAACCCCAGTCAGGAAGGAAAAGAACCCAACGGAGACAAGCCCAGTACACGGTTTCTACAATCCAGTGTCCCCCCAGGTGCCCCTTTTAATTTCTGGTCTACAAACGGAGGGTAACTCTCAGGCCGCTCTTCTCCCCCCTGATTTTCGAATTGCGGTTGTCCCCCCTATCTACTGGGATTACTGGGGCTGCTGGTGTGCACACTTTCCCTCTGATTTCTTAGTTCAACAATATGTCAGCACCACGGACAGTTCATTTATATGACACAGACACGTATCCCCGCACTATAAAGTTCCATTAAGTACCATCAAGATCTTGCTTTTACTCACATGGGTCATTTTTTCACAGTCCCAGTAAAACCCAGGTTGGGTGCCTTCACAGCCTGCTTCTCCCTTAAGAATCGGTAAAGTCCTACCTTACTCTTGCAGACCTCTTGGACTAGGCAGGATTACCAGTGTTCATCGTGGGGTGGCAAGGCGCTCCTCTCTCTCTGATGCTCCTTCTCCGTTCAATATTCGGGAGATCGTTCCACAGCTGCTCTGATTCTGTGCATATACGCCGGTACTCGGGGTACCAGTATCTCTTGTCTGCTTCTCCCTTCACACTCGGCTGTCCCCGCTGGCTGTGGGGACAAGTAAAGTAGGTGGGGGGGTGCGCGGGAGGGATGAGCGGGGCTCCGGGGTCCGGGATGAAGCGGAGCCACTAGGGGTATGGAGGCTGCGGGCGGGGGACGCCGCGGGTGTGACCACTTCAGCAGCCACCTGGCTCACTCCTCTGCAGCTTTAGGTGGGGACTCTATGCGGTTCACCTGGGCTCTCACCCCACGCTTACAACGACGCCGCCATCGCTTCGACCTCTGCCCTCCTCCTTCCACAGCCCCACCACCAGGCCCCTCCCCCTCTCAAAGCACGTCACATCCCGTCTCTCAGGATGGAATTTCTGTATTATGTAATTATTATGTAATTTATTGTGCATTAAAAAAAGAAAACAAATAAAATTAGACATGCTATCTGCCAATAGAACTTAACCAAAAAGTGCATTCTATGCATCCAAAAATATAGAAAATATACAAAATCAAATCATTATTCAACCAAAAAATAAAATAAAAGCCTCATGCATGTGTCCTGCATCTTAATATAGGGGGTCAACAATGCGAAGAGTTGGTGAAAGCAGGGGTCCGTCATCCGGAGATAATTCTGAAAATCAACTGGATTATTCTCCTGGAGCTCCCGCAGCAAAGGCATATGACATAATTGGTCATGATTAATAAAGCAACCAATTTTTAGTCTAAGAAATCCTCCTTCTCCTTTTCCTGGACTGGACTTGGGTCAAAGGCAATAACTCCAAGGCCAATAATAAATAACACGTTATCTCCTCCAATTCCGCAACATGGCTGGTTGACGAACGGTCGTTCAGAAACAAACTGAAAAGCACAAACTGAAAAGCGCGAAAAAAAAGCGCAAAATGAAAAGCATGAATCAACACTCACCAAAATTCTACTAAAACTAAATTAGCAGAAAGAGCCCAAAGGGTGGCGCTAAGGAGCTAAAAAAAACATAGGAAGTCACTGCGTTTGTGTTTGTTGGCCGACAATTGTGTGCCATTTGTATGTAAGACAAGTTTGGCGCCAATGCCCTTTGGACAAAAGTCTTTGGTTTTGTCTGCGGAAAATCCGATAGTGTGTACGAGGCATAAATTTCAGTTCTACAACAAACACGGTTGAAACCGGGTATTGTGCAGATTTCTCTCTCTCTTTTGGATGCTGTTCTGAGGGGCAAGAGGCAAGAATAAACTACAATATCTGTATATTCTGCATGGGCAAAGCACAAATTCAGTTTAAGGAAAGGCTTCTTGTTAATAGAGTAGATGAATGTTAGACTTTCTACAAACGGAGGGTAACTCTCAGGCCGCTCTTCTCCCCCCTGATTTTCGAATTGCGGTTGTCCCCCCTATCTACTGGGATTACTGGGGCTGCTGGTGTGCACACTTTCCCTCTGATTTCTTAGTTCAACAATATGTCAGCACCACGGACAGTTCATTTATATGACACAGACACGTATCCCCGCACTATAAAGTTCCATTAAGTACCATCAAGATCTTGCTTTTACTCACATGGGTCATTTTTTCACAGTCCCAGTAAAACCCAGGTTGGGTGCCTTCACAGCCTGCTTCTCCCTTAAGAATCGGTAAAGTCCTACCTTACTCTTGCAGACCTCTTGGACTAGGCAGGATTACCAGTGTTCATCGTGGGGTGGCAAGGCGCTCCTCTCTCTCTGATGCTCCTTCTCCGTTCAATATTCGGGAGATCGTTCCACAGCTGCTCTGATTCTGTGCATATACGCCGGTACTCGGGGCACCAGTATCTCTTGTCTGCTTCTCCCTTCACACTCGGCTGTCCCCGCTGGCTGTGGGGACAAGTAAAGTAGGTGGGGGGGTGCGCGGGAGGGATGAGCGGGGCTCCGGGGTCCGGGATGAAGCGGAGCCACTAGGGGTATGGAGGCTGCGGGCGGGGGACGCCGCGGGTGTGACCACTTCAGCAGCCGCCTGGCTCACTCCTCTGCAGCTTTAGGTGGGGACTCTATGCGGTTCACCTGGGCTCTCACCCCACGCTTACACCGACGCCGCCATCGCTTCGACCTCTGCCCTCCTCCTTCCACAGCCCCACCACCAGGCCCCTCCCCCTCTCAAAGCACGTCACATCCCGTCTCTCAGGATGGAATTTCTGTATTATGTAATTATTATGTAATTTATTGTGCATTAAAAAAAGAAAACAAATAAAATTAGACATGCTATCTGCCAATAGAACTTAACCAAAAAGTGCATTCTATGCATCCAAAAATATAGAAAATATACAAAATCAAATCATTATTCAACCAAAAAATAAAATAAAAGCCTCATGCATGTGTCCTGCATCTTAATATAGGGGGTCAACAATGCGAAGAGTTGGTGAAAGCAGGGGTCCGTCATCCGGAGATAATTCTGAAAATCAACTGGATTATTCTCCTGGAGCTCCCGCAGCAAAGGCATATGACATAATTGGTCATGATTAATAAAGCAACCAATTTTTAGTCTAAGAAATCCTCCTTCTCCTTTTCCTGGACTGGACTTGGGTCAAAGGCAATAACTCCAAGGCCAATAATAAATAACACGTTATCTCCTCCAATTCCGCAACATGGCTGGTTGACGAACGGTCGTTCAGAAACAAACTGAAAAGCACAAACTGAAAAGCGCGAAAAAAAAGCGCAAAATGAAAAGCATGAATCAACACTCACCAAAATTCTACTAAAACTAAATTAGCAGAAAGAGCCCAAAGGGTGGCGCTAAGGAGCTAAAAAAAACATAGGAAGTCACTGCGTTTGTGTTTGTTGGCCGACAATTGTGTGCCATTTGTATGTAAGACAAGTTTGGCGCCAACGCCCTTTGGACAAAAGTCTTTGGTTTTGTCTGCGGAAAATCCGATAGTGTGTACGAGGCATAAATTTCAGTTCTACAACAAACACGGTTGAAACCGGGTATTGTGCAGATTTCTCTCTCTCTTTTGGATGCTGTTCTGAGGGGCAAGAGGCAAGAATAAACTACAATATCTGTATATTCTGCATGGGCAAAGCACAAATTCAGTTTAAGGAAAGGCTTCTTGTTAATAGAGTAGATGAATGTTAGACTTTCTTTTGCTCCAGAAGAGCATAGAATAGAATCTGCACCCCCACCTGTGAATTAAATGGATTATCATGGTATCCACAGAGATTTTTCTTCACCAACCCACAGTCATTAAGTTGGAGGCACATAAACATATTTTAAAGTATGCATGTGTAGATCAGCGCATCCTTAGCATGGTGCAGAGGGACTGCAGAGCAGTAATATCAGACAGTCATATTGGTTCAGATGCAGGTGTGAAGTGGATGTTACGATCCTAATGGGAAAAGCCTGTCCAAGAGATCTAAAGGAAGCTGAACAGATGGAGATTTTTAATGACCAAGGTTTATGAAGAAGCACATTTGCCGAGCAGCATTCAAGTTTACTGGTTTTCTGCATTGTGAGTGAGCAGTATTCAGTATTTCTCATTTGCTTGTTTTGCATGTTTTTGGAATAAAATCTATGCATTCAATTAAACCCTAAATATGTCCTTGTGCTAAATCGTCATACAGCAAAATAATGAACTATTTCAGTCCTATTTAAGGTTTAATAACAAGTTTATTTTCACAGTAAAAATAGAAAAGAAACAGCATTTTTTTGCCAGGTAACATTGTACGTAATATGCTCCATACACACGATCAGAAATTCCGTCAGAAAAAACTTGGATGGTTTTTCCGACGGAATTCCGCTCAAGCTTGCCTTGCATACACACGGTCACACAAAAGTTCTTGGAATTTTCGACCGTCAAGAACGTGGTGACGTACAACACTATGACGAGCCGAGAAAATGAAGTTTAATGCTTCCAAGCATCCGTAGGAATTTTGCGCGTCGAAATTTGTACAGACGATCGCATTTTTGGATAGGAACTTTTTCAGACCGAAAAATTGAGAACCTGCTCTCAATCTTTTGCTGGTGGGAATTCCACCAGCAAAAGTCCGATGGAGCATACACACGGACGCATTTTCTGACCAAAAGCTCTCATCGGTCTTTTGCTGGCCGAATTTCCAATCATGTGTGCGCGGTATTAGAGCCCTTGCACACTGGGGCGGGGGGCGGCGTCGGCGGTAAAACGCCGCTATCATTAGCGGTGTTTTACCGTCGGTATGCCGCCGCTATCGGGGCGGTTTTACCCCCCGCTAGCGGCCGAGAAAGGGTTAAATACCACCGCAAAGCGCCTCAGCAGAGGCGCATTGCCGGCGGTATAGCCGCGCTGTCCCATTGATTTCAATGGGCAGGAGCGGTAAAGGAGCAGTATACACACCGCTCCTTCACCGCTCCGAAGATGCTGCTAGCAGGACTTTTTTTACCGTCCTGCCAGCGCATCGCTCCAGTGTGCAAGCCCTCGGGGCTTGCACACTGGAATGAAAGTAGCGGCACTTTCGGGGCGGTTTGCAGGCGCTATTATTAGCGCAATAGCGCCTGCAAACCGCCCCAGTGTGCAAGGGCTCTTAGAGTAGTTTTGCCACAATATGGTATACGGTTCCATGCTTTCGAAAAAGGCCCTGTAAATTCCATAAATGCAAAGCCATTGAAGTTACAATAATAGGAAAGCGTTAAAGCTGAATTCTGATAAAAAACACCACTATTTTCAACCCACTTCTCTATTTATGTATATTCTGTACATATATACTGTATACTGTGCTACAGTGTACACACATAAATAGGATCGGGTGTAATTTTTTTTTTTCAGCCCTATTCCGGGAGGAAGGTACACTAGGGACCGCGCTGCAGTGCGATCTGTCACCTGTTGCATCCACAGTGATCAATCACATCGATCACATCTGTACCCAATGAATGGCTTTTATTCATAGCCTTTCATTGTGTACTATTATGATGATCTCTGTACCATATTATAGTTGTGGCCAATCACAGCTATCACAAAAGCACACAATGCCAAGGAATGGATACCATTAATTAAATGATTGTTCATAACAGTGATCATCATGATAACACTGCACTGCTGTGGTCACAGTATGTAAAAAAAAAAAAAAGAAAAAAAGAAAGAAAACGATTAAAAAATGTTAAAATTTTTTTTTTTAATTTTTTTTTTTTTTACACACTGTTGCCAGTCATTATCCTTGCTCATCGCCACACCAGTCCTATGATGACCCTCTGGTGACAGTATGTAAACAAAAAGTTGTGAAAAAAATGCATTTAATTTCTTCATTAAAACTTCAAAAAAACTCACCAAAATACTTTTTGTACTGTCTACTTTTCAAAAAGGGGGCATTTGCAGGTATTTGTATTGTCTTGGCATTTTAGGGCCTCAATAAATGAGATAGGCAGTCAATACATCAGGGCTGATCAATTTTCAAATATACAGTACTGTATATACTATAGTTGGTAGACTATATCTTTTCTTACAGACTATTAATTTATTATATATATATATATATATATATATATATATATATATATATATATATATATATATATATATATATATATATATATATATATATACATACACACATACACACACACACACATATACACATACATACACTATATTACCAAAAGTATTGTAACGCCTGCCTTTATAAGCACATGAACTTTAATGGCGTCCCAGTCTTGGTCTGTAGGGTTCAATATTGACTTGGCCCACCCTTTGCAGTTATAAAAGCTTCAACTCTTCTGGGAAGGCTGTCCACAAGGTTTAGGAGTGTATCTATGGGAATGTTTGAAGTGCATTTGTGAGATCAGGCACTAATGTGGGCGAGAAGGCCTGGCTCTCTGTCTCCACTCTAATTAATCTGAAAGGTGTTCTATTGATTTGAGGTCAGGACTCTGTGCAGGCCAGTCAAGTTCCTCCACCCAAAACATGCTCTTCCATGTCTTTATGGACCTGTGCACTGGTCCAAAACATTTGGTGAAGGGAATAGGGTGTAGGGTTGTTTTTCAGGAGTTGGGCTTGGCTTCTTAGTTTCAGTGAAAGGAACTCTTATGCCCCATGCACATGATCAGAAATTCCGCCAGCAAAACTCAGATGAGAGCTTTTGGTCTGAAATTCCAACCGTCTGTATGCTCCATCATATTTGTGCTGGCGGAATTCCCACCAGCAAAAGATTGAGAGCAGGTTCTCTATTTTCCCATCTGAAAAAGTTCCTATCTGAAATTCTGTTCCTCTGTATGCAATTTCGACACGCAAAAAACGACGCATGCTCAGAATCAAGTACGAGATGGAAGCGGTTGGTCTGGTAAAACTAGCGTTCGTAATGGAGATAGCACATTCGTCATGCTGCAAATTATTGGATCCTTTAATGCAGCGCAATCTTTTGTTCTTTATAATGCTAGAAGAATGAATTTGTTTTGCTGCTGATATTCTTATTTCTTTATTATTTCTCGTGATCTCCTGAATAATCTTTTTTGTTTTTAAAGCCAGATCTCCATAATAATATTTAGAATTATTTTTTATAGTCATTTTTTTTAATCAAGATCTCCTGTTTTTTTGATTATTTTTAAAATTTTTTCTAGTGATCTCCATTTTTTTTTTTTTGTGTCTCAAATTTCCACAACCACATTATTATCTTGTATTTTTAAAGCTCAAGGAGGTTGGTTTTGGTGTCCCTTGTTAATTTGACATTGTATTTTTGAAATGTACCTGCCTAATCACAAACAAACTGTCCTATTTGAAGAAAAACACATAGGCAAGTATTTTCATATAAAAAAATCTCCATTTATTCTGGCTCATAAAATAAAGAGGAAGGCAATGCTGGAGAAACTGCTTGAATTTGTGAAGCCTTTGTACCCCAGGGCACACATTAACTCTTTGTAAATAAAAATTGGTAGCCTGAGAAGTCCATATAATAGGGAGCACAATCTGATCCAGGACTCCCAAAGATCAGGAACAGCAGCAGATGACATATGTCCCCAGGCTGTGGTACTACAACAGCCTGCATCTTCTGTCAGACCAGACTGAACCCAGGGCATCACTTTCATGTCTTCCCTGCAGCCTTCCCTCCATGCTTCTCTGCAGTCTTCCCTGCAGCCCTCCTTGGAGGCTGTGGCTCTGGAGGTGGACTTGTGGTAGTAAAAGGAGGAGGATGGGCAAGCTCACATAAGTGAATGTTATCAGTCATTTGGCCCCTCAACCCCTTATGAAGGGCCTGAAGAATAATCTTCTCACAGATGAGGCATTGGCCCTCCTCCATTTGCTGCAATTTTGCAGCTACATAGCAGCCATAGGCCTCTTCAGCGCTGGGGGGTGTTTTCAGGGCCGCATTAGCCTCCTTAATAAGGCCCAGTGCTGTCTCCTCCATGTTACTCCCCTTCCTGGCCCTTTTTGTTATAAGGCAGAGGGGAGGCACCTGGGATTGGGTGAGGTTACTGGGCCTGGCTACCTCCTGGCTGACACTTACCCCCACCTCCTGGCTGACACTTACCCCCGCCTCCTCCTGTCTGCCACATTCCAGAGCCTCGCCCTGGCTGAGGTCTTCCTGTGTATAAAAAGGGACATAGTTTTAGTTTTTGTTTCATCAATCACACACAATTTTCAGCTCATGACTGTTGCAAATTGAATGTTAATAAATAGAAAAGACTCTCATTCTGAGCCCAGCATTTTTCATTCTTGTCACAATCATTTTTGGCCCCTACTGTCTATTGATATGTAAAACACTTTTTGTTAAATCATGAATTTGTTACCAGTAATAAGATCTAGTTAACAACAATCATTTTCGGACAATAAATATGTTAAAAAATACTATACCTGGCTCCAGCTGGGCTCCTCAACTTCTTCCAGGATGGAAGGCCCAGGTTGGTCCTTGGAAGCCTCAGCTGGGGTTGAGCAAAGGGTGGATGGAAGTGTAGAAAGTGATTCCCTGGCTTCAATCTGGTCTTCCAGAAACTGCATCCTGTTGTAGTACCACAGACTGGGTACATACACATCCTTTACTGCTGCTCCTGATTTCATGGAAGCCTGGACCTTATTAAGCTCCTTCCTATACGTGCTTCTCAAGCTACCAATTTTCTTATCCACAAACTCGATGTCTGCATTGGAGATCTGCGTCTTCACAAATCGCAGCAGTTTCTCCAGCGATGCCTTCCTAGCTGGTTTATTTCGATATAAGGGGTTTTTAACCTCCCACAAATTTCTCATATCCCTGTATCTGTCTATGAACTAGCCCATGAATTCAGGGTCTTTGAATTGTTTCATATTTGCTGCAAGACAAAACACAAGACAAAAGCACTAATATCAGGCTAAACTCTCCTAATCTTATCCCAAGATAGGCCTCAATCTCGAATCAGTATAGGCCACTGATGTCCCAAGTTAAAATGTTACCTTTGTTAGAACGTTCGGCGCTTCCAGTCCTCCTTCCTCTGCACACGGATATATACACTGCGCATGCGTGAAACTCCGCCCGTGTCGCCCGCCCCTGACGTTCTTTCTAGAATATTCTCTGCCCCTTCTCTTTCATTGCAGTGGGAGAGGAATATGGCGGAGACACAGCAGGCGCATAATAGCAGTAATGAGGAGGAAAGCCCGGAGCCCGAAATGTCACGATCCCGCAGGAGATTTATCACCTCAAATATGGCCTTTGTAGAGATGGTGGAGATAGTGGACATCTTGAAGAGGGCTGACTATGATGGGAAGAATGGACCTTACCTAAACCCAAATGTGAGAAAGGCCAAGATCATGTCTAAAGTAGTGAGAAGTCTGCACAGGAATTTTGGGGTACGACGATCCAAGGAGCAATTGAGGAAACGCTGGTCAGACCTGAAATTGAGGGAGCAGGATCAGTACAGAAGGATCAAGAAACTGCTTCTAAAAAGTAAGTATTTGTCTTGTGTCCCTATTATTATTATTACTTGCATGCTGCTCCCATGTGCTTTTCTTTACTGTTGTACAGTTTTAAATGGCTACTTTCATGTTCGTGGGCACAGTAATCAGTCGCAGTAAACATCGTTCGTTTGCCAACTTAATACGATGTTTTTGGCAGATACAGGGTTTGGTCATGCTAATTTGTCACATTTGGTCATGCTAATTTGTATTTAAAGAAGTTTAGGACATTGTTGTCTAGATGTGTTTGAAACTAGAATGAATTACAAACTTGATTCAGTGTAATGTAAGGAGAGGACACTCAGCAGCTGTTTACACAACTGGACTCAGGAACACTAGTGTGGGACACCAGAACAAACTTTTTAAGGTGTCCCACACAGGTAATCCATTGGATACTTGGAGTGTCTCCATGTGTAAAACTTGTCCAAAAGAGGTAAGTATTCCAGCTTTGGTAAGGGAAAAAATCATGTATTCGGCTTGGAACTCTGACAAAACAGACAACTGTACCCCACTTCCAAGCAATGTTTCATATTCCTATTTCTGGCCTCAAATATCTGTGTGCTAAGTATACCTTTTGTTTCATTCTCATAGGGGAGAAAAGACTTGGGATGTCTGAGGACACCAGGAACCCCCCACCTCCAAAAGAAGGGGAACAGAGGACACCACAAACTTAGGATGTGGAGGAAGGAGAGGTGGAAGTAGTGGTTAAAAATGTAACCAAAACAGGTGAGTGTCTGACACCACAGATTCAGGTAATAGAGGTATGCCTGCATACTTATAATACATGGTGTGTATATTTTCTTTTAGGTGATGTGCATGTTGTGGAAGAACAATCTCCTCATTTCACCAGTGCAAGTGCACAAATACTAATCCAGGAGATAATGGTGTGTAGTCAAGGTTTAGACATCATAAAGCAAAAAACCAATGAGGTTGAACAAAAACTGAAGAACATGATTGATGTATTAGGGAGAATCTAAATACCAACAAAATGCCTCCATTTTTTTTTTTTTTTATTTTATCAATTTTTAAAAATTTTGTTTGCATTTTAAAAGCCATATTTTGAAGATGCACACAGTGTGTCAACATGTGCTATCTGCCATCAAGGGATATCAGTGTATGAGTTTTGTGGGTGCAACTCCTTCCTCACAACTCAAGTAGGTGAGAGGAAGTAGTTGCACCCCCAAAACACGTCCATTGAAGGTAAAACTTTATAAAACCAAGATGTTGTTTTTTTACCCAAAAATGTTTTATAACACACATGTGCATGTGCACGGAGTAAAAGGCTTTATAATCAACTATGCGTGGCTTCTTCTTTCAATGCTCAATACCAGTTTTTGTATTAAGTTAGTGTTTACAGTGGCAATGGGGGTTATTTAATAATGGAAAAAAACACTTGGCACTAAAAGTGCACTAGGAGAACCTAGGAGACAGCTAAAAGAAACACAAGCAGTAAATCAAAATGAAGATTTTATCAGATAAATTTTTTTTTTCAAATAGAAAATATTTACAAATTTACTGGCATAGCAATGCCCCCCTACCCATAAAATAATCAACATATTTTTGCCGCACTTCACGGGTGCTTTGGGGGGGAAAGCCAGGATGGCCAGTTTCCAGGGCCGTCAGTGTATTTTCAGGTCTGGCATCAGGCCCAACTGAGGCAACATAATTAGGAGCATTTCTCTTTAAAAAGTTGAGAAGTATGCAGCATGCTAGAACTATGTGGTTCAGTTTGTGCTCCGCCATATTAATTGCCATAAGAAATAGGTGGAACCGGCTGGCCATTATCCTAAAGGCATT
Organism: Aquarana catesbeiana; assembly: GCF_042186555.1. NCBI lineage: Eukaryota > Metazoa > Chordata > Amphibia > Anura > Ranidae > Aquarana > Aquarana catesbeiana. The sequence goes on along the minus strand of NC_133331.1, from coordinate 223,654,189 downwards.
TTCCACGACTCTTCTGGCTCTGGCCAGCCGGTAATTAAATACCCTCTTCTCTTGGGTGAGGGTCCTCTGGGGGAATGGCCTCATCAGGTGATCACTAGACCAAATGCTTCATCAGCGATAAAAACAAATGGGAGTCCTTCACTGTTCTCTTCCGCAGGTGGCAATCCCAAGCCACCACTCTGGAGACGTCGGTAAAACTCGGTCTGGGCCAAGACTCCACTATTCGACATCCGGCTATTCTTCCCCACGTCCACATATAAAAATTCATATGTCGCCTACACCACCACCATCAACACTATACTATTGAAACCCTTATAATTAAAATAGTATGACCCCAAGTGAGGTGGTGGTACGATGTGGACATGTTTCCCATCGATTGCCCCTCCTCAGTTAGGAAAATCCCACCACTGGGCAAACTGGGAGGCCACAGTCTGTCATTCATGTGGTGTTGAAGGAAACTGGAGTCAAAAAAGAAAAAAATATTAGTACTTTTGCACATAACATTGCAAGCAGATTAGACACAAACATTCTTGGCCAACATCAGTATAACATTTATTTTAAGGAGTATTTAAAGACAAAAATATAAGGCCCACTTATCAGATTCCTCACCCCCTCTGATGGGCCATTGGAAAAATTTTAGGGGGTAATAAATGAGTTTTGGACCCCAAAAAAAAGCCTCTGGCACTCTGCTTGAATTTTAGGACAACAATAACTTTTGGACACATTTTAGGGGGTGTTTAGGATAAAGCACTACTATGGAAAATAGTACAATGTATTTAGATGCCAAAATACATTGTTAAGTGACTAGGCTAGGTGTGTATGGGCCCAGGATAGCATGCTGGGGAGGTTAGTGAAGGCAAATATGCATGTAGGCCAAAAAGGACCATTAAAAGCTTACAGCATGCATGAGGACAAGGAGGACATTCACAGCATATTACAATCATGGTAATTAGGGAATGATGAAAAAAATACAATACATTAGAAACATGAAATACATAGCATGTGATGTTAAAGGAGAGAACTTACCCTAATATAGTCCTTCTGCAGGACCTGTATGATGGCAGAACAGGTCTCTGGAATAATGATCCCCAGAGCCTGGGGGGAGATGCCTGTAGAGAACTTGAGGTCTTGCTGACTTCTCTATGTCGCCAAGTACTGCAAGGTGGCAACTAGCCTCTGCTTGGGAGTGATGGCTTGCCACATGCAGGTGTCCTGCTTCGTGATATGAGGGGACAGCAAAGCCAACAGACAGTAAAAAATGGGGTCCGTTATCCGGAGAAAATTCCTGAAATCATCAGGGTTATTCTCCTGGATCTCCCACAACAAAGGCATATGACAGAATGAATAAAGAAAAAGTCCAAAGGCTGGAGCTGTGCTAGAAGATTAATATGTGATGCAGAATAGTGATTGAATCAAGAAAAAGCTGCCGGATCCTAAAAGTCGACTTAAATAAAAATAACAATCAAAAATAGATGCAGCGCTAATGCAAATGTATGAATATCACAAATGTTATATGAAAAATAATCTTTCTGTGAAAAAAAAAAATAAATTTACTTCCTATTACTTTTTTGCCCTTATCGGTAGCCAGCAGTTAAAATGGTTGGGCCGCCTTGTATTCCACCTCATTCCATTTTAAAGTTCCGTTTGCCAGTAGTCAAGATGGCGCTGATGGAGCATAAATGGGGTATTTTTTCCGTTTACTTGGAATCAACCAGTAGGGGGAGTACTATTTAGTAATGGGAAGTAGTGCTAGACTATGCAAATTTTTACCTTTTTAGCCAGAGTGACTATTAAATCCATATGGTTTATAGCCACCAGGGGGAGCATGTCTTTTTATTTATTTTTTTTATCTAATGCCATTGAAACTTTATTGACAAGAATGGAAGACTTCCTGTCACGTCCGTATTTACCCGCCATTTTTTCATTACAAGCTTGTAACGTAGTGACCAACGTACGCTTCCCCGAGGACGTTCACAACGAAACGTACGTCGGAGCGGTACGTGGTCACGTGATTGTTTACCTATCTGGTATCTGGCTGTCTCTCACGCCGGGTGGAACGCACGCCGTCCATTGATGCGGTAGGATGGGTCTCTGACACCAACCATACCCTGACAAACGAGCAGCCCCAGTGCTGGGTAGGCACCTACAAATGTAAGTGGCCATTTGGCTTTTTAATGTTATCTTAACATTTTAATAAATGGTTTTACACTATGGAGACTTTGTCTGTTTCCCATATATCCATTGCTTGAATGATTGGGATTGGAGGGGTTCATGCCTAAAACATCATCCAGGTGTCCAGCCGTCCATGTGAGCAGGCACAATCCTGCATAAGCGCTAGTGACTCTCTTTTTAATTAAAGGGGTCATTGGTATCTGGTAACAGATATCTATTACTTCAAGGTGTATTTTCTTCTTTCTTTTGGTGACAGAACTTTTTTTATCAACGGCAAGAAATTGGCACATTTTGGAAGATATCATTTCACTTTAGAACTTATTATTCACTGCTACTGTGATAATTTATCATTGGCATTGTTATCAATGTACTGTTTTGGTTGGTTATGCAATAACTTCACTGTCAATAATTATATCAATTCAATTTCCTTTATTAATTAAGGTATTTAATTAAGTATAATTTTGTTGCACTCCAAATATTATATCTTACTAGCGCCCCCTATCTACTTATCTACCATTTGATCATTTATGTTCAAGTTGGGGAGCAGCTTGATTTATGTTTATTTATATTTTTTCCACTGTTTGAATTTATATATATGATTCACTTATTCATCAAAATTATTAACACCATTGGCGCGGAGTTAGTTGTTTTTTTCACTGTAATGACACAGTCACCTGGCCAATCCCCAGATGAGGTCCTATTGTGACAAAACGCGTAGGATGGAGCCTACGACAATGTCATGATTACGTTTTTTCTTTCAGGAAGTGGATGGGCAAATTATACCTACTAGGAAGTGAAGGATAGCCGATGAGGACACCGCTGGCCTTGCTGCCCTTTATTCATTGCTGTTGATTGGCTTCTACTTTGTAAGTGCGATTCCTTTTTTATTAAACATTTTCCTTATCAAAACGTACTGCACTATGGAAAGTTTTCTTTTCTCTGTCCCTGAGTACTATTATGCCCCGTACACACGGTCGGACTTTGTTCGGACATTCCGACAACAAAATCCTAGGATTTTTTCCGACGGATGTTGGCTCAAACTTGCCTTGCATACACACGGTCACACAAAGTTGTCGGAAAATCCGATCGTTCTGAACGCGGTGACGTAAAACACGTACGTCGGGACTATAAACGGGGCAGTGGCCAATAGCTTTCATCTCTTTATTTATTCTGAGCATGCATGGCACTTTGTCCGTCGGATTTGTGTACACACGGAATTTCCGACAACGGATTTTGTTGTCGGAAAATTTTATATCCTGCTCTCAAACTTTGTGTGTTGGAAAATCCGATGGAAAATGTGTGATGGAGACTACACACGGTCGGAATTTCCGAAAACAAGGTCCTATCACACATTTTCCGTCGGAAAATCCGACCGTGTGTATGGGGCATTAGAGTTTTGCGGCTGTTCCAGAAATTGCCTTATGCTGGGCGAGACTGCTGTTTAGCAGTCATCACCATCTGGTAAGTAAGCCAGCCTTTGAATCACCTGGTTGTGGAAATTGCACGTTGTTTCTTCCCTGCAATCTTTCATCTTTCTACATGGATTGGTGTTTTTTCTTCCCTTACCAGTGTATGGACTTAATGATTAATGGGACTCTGCCTTAGTTTCCACTTTTCATTTGTCATTTATTTTTCATCAGTTGGTCACTTATTTTTTGATTTTTTTATCACATATGGATTGTTATAATATTGGAATTTTGTGTCAGTTATAGTTTTTTAATTTTTCACTAGCATATGTTTATATGAATAATTTTTTTTTCACAGAAAGATTATTTTTCACGTAACGTTTGTGATATTCATACATTTGCATTAGCGCTGCATCTATTTTGGATTGTTATATGACAGAATTGGTCACACTGGAGTAACCAATTCTTCGTCCATGAACTCCTCCCCACCCTGTTCATGGACTGGGCTTGGGTCAAAGCAAGAACTCCAACACCAAGCCCCCGCATAGCACGAACTCTACGATGAGTATGTAACCGCAACATGGCTTCAAAACGGTCGGCTGGTCAGAACTAACTAACAGAACGCACTGAAGAACAGAAAGGCTTGTGAAGAGCGAGCTGAAAATCAGAAACGAGTGGACAAGAACGCACTGAAAAACAGATTCAAACTGACTACACGCACTGAAAACCAGACACAAACCCACAAGCACAAACTGAAGAGCAGTAACGATCTGAAAAGCACGAGGCTGAAAAGTGCGAATCGTCTCTCACCAAACTTCTACTAACACGAGATAAACACAAGATTAGCAGAAGGAGCCCAGAGGGTGGTGCATTGGGTATTGAACTTCCCTTTTCTAGTGCCGTCGTACATGTTGTACGTCACCGCGTTCTTGAAGGTCGGAATTTGGTGTGACTGTGTGTATGCAAGACAAGCTTGAGCAGAATTCTGACGGAAAAACCATCCAAGGCTTTTCCGATGAAAATTCTGATCGTGTGTACGCAGCATTAAGGTGTCAGCATGGTGGCGTGACCGGATGTCGGAGTGAGTGGAGGCGTGTGAGGCCTCTCCCCTGCTGGATCCCTCCGTGTCCATCCAAATCAGCCTGGCGGAACTAACCTAGCTCGATGCGCCACTTTTCCCCTGCAAAGTAAACAGCTGCCTTGGGAGGTTGTCGGGGCAATGACTCCAGCTCCCGCGAGAGGTGGCGATGTGGACGGCCTCTGACAAATGCAAGGAAGGTGGCCATCAGGAGCGACCCTGTGCTGCCCAGTTGGCTCGGCAGCATTCAAGGTACCAAATACTTGGCAGCTATAAAAGCGGACTTTTTTTTTTAATGGCTAACCGCTGCTCTCAGCGTAGCGAGGAGGAGGTTTGAGTAGCCTGACCTGTTGCTCCACAGCGGCTTGTACTTTGTAAGGGAGAGGGACATTCTGGTGGCTTAGAGTGCACTGCACAAAGGGGCTTGATAGGGTGTTCCTGTAACGCTGCGAAGACCCAGTAGTGTTGAATTACTGACGGCAGGAGGCTGGGAGATAGCACTAGCAATATCTTACATAAACAGGACGCTATTGGGACTGTGAAAGCACTGAAGCCAGGTAATCCTAACGAGCTATTAATTCCTTCCTATATTCCCTTTTCTTGTATAACTGGCCATGACTAGAAAAAAGGGAGAGGAACAGCAACAGCAGGAGAATGCTAGCTCTCAAGCTACCTGTTCATCCAAAGAGAAGGGGAACCAGGCAGCAGCAGCGGCCAAGTTGGAAAAGTATGCACATTCCTCTACCTCATCACCAATTAAAGTATTCAGCAACAACAGGAGAAGTCTTATGTGCATGGCCCTGGGGACAGAAAGAGCCTAGGCAAAGCGTCGGTGGCAATGCCTACTACTACAAAAACTGTGAGCAATAAAAGCCCTTTGGGGGAACTCCCAGGAAAAATGACTGAAACTGCCACTGAATTAAACACATTAATGACAGCCGAGCCCACATTGAAAGACGTTTTATGTGCAGTTAACTCTTGCAAAGGCTCTTTGAGTGACCTGTGTGATCAGCTGAGAGGGTTAAAGGAAGAGCTACTTTCAATAAGTCAAGAGTTGCAAAGAACCATTGTAAGAACAACCACTCTGGAGGAAAGGTTGGGTCAGGTAGAGGACGATCTAACCCCAATGAAGCTAGAGTTCAAAGCAATGAAAATATAGATGGGTCTATATAAAGCTAAAATGGAGGAAATGGAGAATAGGTCTCGCAGGAACAACGTGAGGGTGGTGGGCCTCCAGGAGCGGTGTGAGGGCTCCCACCCTGAGGAGTTCCTGGAGAAATGGCTTAAAGGAACATTTGGGATGGAAACTTTCTTCCATCTTTTTGCAATGGAAAGAGCTCACAGAGTGCCGTCTAGAGCTCCACCATCAGGGGGCTACCCTAGGCCAATAATTATAAAAATTCTTAATTACAAAGATAAGGTGACACTGATGCGTAAGACCAGAGAGCTAGGGGACATTTTGCACAACGGAGTTAAAATCTCGATGTACCCTGATTACTCTCCAGACTTGCAGAAACGAAGGGCTGAATTTAAGGACATTAAATGCAGTTTACGGAATTATAAAGTCGAATATGCTTTTGAATTGAATTGAAGGTGAAATATAAGGTAATTGGATTACATTTAAGTAGGGGTAGGGTTTTTTTTGAATGGCTGGGAGGGAGGAAAATGGTCACAAGTAATGCCCCTAGGGCTAGCCTAGTTAGGCAAGAGGGGGGTTCATGAAGTAGGCAGCAGAGTTGGGTGATAAACAAAACAAAAGGGGGGGGGGAGGACTACAGGGAGATGCAGGGTTAGATTAAGAGGAGATTATAAGGCACGCATATTAAGGAGAAGGGGTTTTACAAGAATAAAGCACACATGCACATGTTGTTCACACTCGTTAAGAAGCAGCACAGAGAGAGAGGGTAGAGCGGGAACCGGCTACGGGGGCCTCTCGTTTCTCTCTTTTCCTGCCTCCCTTTTCGACACAACCACTGAGACAATGGTAAATTTGGGAGTCCTTCTCCACATTCTACAAGGACTTGTATAAATCGCGCCGGGGTTCGGACTGGCGTGACATGGATAGGTTTTTAGAGGGAGTTGACCTACCTGTACTCTCGGAGAAGGATAGGAGAGAGATGGAGTCCCCCCTTGCTTTGGAGAAGTTGCAAAAGGCAGCTGCGGAGTTGTCTGGTCAGAAATCCCCGGGCCCAGATGGGTTACCACTGGAGATTTATAAACACTACGGAGAGGTCTTGCTTCCAGAGCTTCTAAGGGTGCTGGAGTGGGCGGCCGAGGAGGGAGGGCTACCCTCTTCAATGTCAGAGGCTAACATTGTAGTGATACCGAAAGAGGGGAAAGACCACTTGGAAGTCTCTTCTTATAGGCCGATGTCACTATTGTGCTCCGACGTTAAAATTGTTGCAAAAGCGTTGGCATCTAGAGTAAATAAATACATTGCAAAACTTGTGCACTTAGACCAATCGGGGTTTATCCCTGGCCGGTCCACCTGTACAAATATTAGAAGGGTATACTTGAACCTCCAGGTACCAAGATGGCTCTAGAGCCATCTTGTCCTTGGACACAGCCAAGGCTTTTGATAGCCTTGAGTGGGAGTACCTTTGGTGGGTACTGGAGATTTGGCCCCGTATTTATGAGTTGGCTGAAAATACTATACAACCACCCAAGGGCCAGGCTTAAAATAAATAACGAATACTCAGAATGTTTCTCACTCAAGAGAGGGACAAGACAGGGGTGTCCTTTGTCCCCCTGTTGTTTGCCCTGGCTTTGGAGCCGCTGGCAGGAGCGGTGAGATCATCACCCAAAATACGGGGATTCCAAAGGAAATGGGGGGGAAGAAAGAATAGCGCTATTTGCAGATGATGTTTTATTTTTCCTGGGGGATACGGTATCCTCGTTGGAAAAAGTGATGCATATAGTGGAGGAATTTGGCAAGTTTTCAGGCCTAGTCATTTACTGGGAGAAATCATCGCTCCTGCCGGTCGACCCACTGGTTAACCCTATTCCGGCGTGATTACCCCAGTTAAAAATCACAGGGAAGATGAAGTACCTCGGTATAGTGCTGTCTAAAAGACCCTAATCTGTTTATTGAGGACAACCTAGTCCCTCTCCTATAGAAATTTAAGAGAAAATGTGATATTTGGAGCAGACGCCCCTTTTCCGTGGCGGGGCGGACCAATCTGGTCAAAATGATATGGATGCCGCAGTTGCTGTATTTACTCCACAACTCCCCAATTTGGATTGGAGAGAAGTGGTTTCAAAAAATTCAAACCCTCTTTAGGGCGTTAATATGGAAAAAAGGACAGGCCAGGATTGGCCTGCAAACGCTGCAGCAACCCACCATGGAGGGGGGAATGGGGGTTCCCCATCCGCTCAGTTATTACCTGGCAGCTCAGTTACAACAGTTGGGGGGATGTGCCACTGGGGGAAGGGGACACAACAGTGTAAAAATTATGTTACAGGGGAATTTACACAACTCACTAGTGGAAGCACTGGAGACAGACTCACTGCTAGGGGAGATCCCGACACTTAAGATGATCACCAAAGTCTGGCAGACAGTCAAGAGAATTATGGGGTACAAGGGAATTTCAGAATACTCACCAATTTGGCACAATAAACACTTACACAAGCTATTAACTATAGACAAAAACAAGTCATGGGAAAGATATGGGGTAAGCCGGCTGATACAACTGTACAAAGGCAATACTTTAAAATCATTTGAGGAACTGAGGCAAGAGTATGGGATACCAAACCAAATATTTTATAGCTACCTACAGATCAGACATGCTCTGGGTGAGCAGTTTAGTAATCAGCCGCTTACATGGAGTAAGATCCCACTCTTTCAAAAAATAATTAAGTCAGAGACCACCAAGGGCTTAATAGCTGAGATATATGCTCAAATAACAAATAGAATAAACATGCAGGCAGGGTCCTCTGGGAACAGGGACAGATGGGAGGTAGATGTGGGGGAAATAACGGACGACCAGTGGAAGAGGATCTTAGAACTTGGGCCAGAGGTGTCGGTTTCTCCCTCGCAAAAAGCCTTGACCTGCTACTATTGCACAGAGCTTACTATACCCCCAAGAAGTTGTACATGTTCGGCCGTAGGGCCGATGACGAGTGCCCTAGATGCTAAGAAACAGGTGACTTAATACACATGATGTGGAGATGCCCAAAATTGGTCAGATACTGGCCCGAGATTCTAAAAATAATTAATACTACGTTTAGAGTCAAGTTAGAGCTCGAACCCAAAACTTGTATTTTGGGCCATATAAACAAAGAACTAGGTGATAGGAGTACCGCAATAGCTGTGGTAAGATGCTTGTACCAAGCAAGAAAATGAATTGCACAATCTTGGCAATCAAGAACACCTCCGACCCCGGAAGATTGGGCCAGAACTATTAACTCCTTAGTGTGGAAAGAAAAGACATTTTATACCAGGTCAGGCAATAACAACAAGTTCCCCAAGATATGGAACCTATGGGTTCAAGGGACGCCATGTCCCTCACCAGCGTCACACTAGAGCCCACGAGCAACTGCTGCCCTATATAGGAGAGGCATTACGCTAAATACAGCCTGTAGAAGGGATGCTATGGGAGAGAAATGAGAAGGGAAGTATGCTAGGTACAGGGTGTGTTTTGAAATTGTTCGGTCCTAGTAAGGGAGGGGTGTGGGGGGGAGGGTACATAAGATAGAAAAGTAATAATACTGTCAAGTGTAATAGCAGTAAGTGATTATGTGGCCGGATGGCCTTACTGTATATGCTACGTGTTTTACTTTTTGTACTGTTGCAAATAACTCAAATAAAGAGAATTAAAAAAAAAAAGGTGTCAGCATACCAAGACATTTTGGACAATTTCATGCTCTCAACTTTGTGGGAACAGTTTGGGATGGCCCCTTCCTTTTCCAATATGGCTGCACATCAGTGCAAAAAGCAAGGTCCATAAAGACACGGATGAGCGAGTTTGGGGTGGTGGAACTTGACTGGCCTGCACATCAACCTGATAGAACACCTTTGGGATGAATAAGAGCAGAGACTGCAAACTAGGGATGAGCCGAACACCCCCCGGTTCGGTTCGCACCAGAACCCGCGAACGGACCGAAAGTTCGCACGAACGTTAGAACCCCATTGACGTCTATGGGACTCGAACGTTCGAAATCAAAAGTGCTCATTTTAAAGGCTAATTTGCATGGTATTGTCCTAAAAAGGGTTTGGGGACCCGGGTCCTACCCCAGGGGACATGTATCAATGCAAAAAAAACTTTTAAAAACGGCCGTTTTTTCGGGAGCAGTGATTTTAATGATGCTTAAAGTAAAAAAAAAAAAGTGAAATATTCCTTTAAATATCGTACCTGGGGGGTGTCTATAGTATGCCTGTAAAGTGACGCGTGTTTCCCATGTTTAGAACAGTCCCTGCACCAAATGTCATTTTTAAAGGAAAAAATCTCATTTAAAACTGCTTGCGGGTTTAATGTCATGTCGGGTCATGGCAATATGGATGAAAATCAGTGAGACAAACGGCATGGGTACCCCCCAGTCCATTACCAGGCCCTTTGGGTCTTGTATGGATATTAAGGGGAACCCCGCACCCAAATTAAAATAAGGAAAGGTGTGGGGCCACCAGGCCCTATATACTCTGAACAGCAGTATACAGGCGGTGCAAACAAGACAGGGACTGTAGGTTTGTTGTTAAGTAGAATCTGTTTGTAATTTTGAACATTTTTAACGTGTTTAGCTCCAGCCAAAAAATCTTTTCTAAGCTTTTTGGAAAACATAGGGAAGGGTTATCACCCCTGTGACATTTGTTTTGCTGTCTTTCCTCCTCTTCAGAAGATTTCACCTCACTTTTTTGTCCCAATGAAAAATGTTTTTTGAAAATTTGGGTTTTTTTGTGGAACAAGGATTGGAAAGCATCAGTGGAAAGGAGAAATTGTTTTCCCATATTAACTCTTACAGGAGAGAATTTCCCTTCCTAGAGGTAGATTTCATCTCACTTCCTGTTGTCTCCTTCCGTTTGCAAGTAGGAGTCGTTTGTAAGTTAGATGTTTGAAAGTAGGGTCCTGCCCTATATACTCAGCAGAAATTTGGGCCTTAGGTGTTGCTGTGGCCACAACACTGTAAGCCCTCACAGGGCCCTGCTGTGAAATATTAGATCAAGAATTGTAATTACATGCCCCTGTTGAACAGGAGCTGAAAAATTAGGCCTTAGGCACTGGTGCTGGTGCCACAACACTGCAACCCCTCACAGACACTCTAGTTGGAACGCAGGAGCGAGCCCTGCTGCAAAGTATTGCTTCAAAAATTGTAATTACACGCCCCTGTTAGACAGGGGCAGAAAAATTGGGCCTTAGGCACTGGTTCTGGTGCCACAACACTGCAACCCCTCACAGACACTCTAGTTGGAACGCAGGAACGAGCCCTGCTGCAAAGTATTGCATCAAAAATTGTAATTACACGCCCCTGTTAGACAGGGGCAGAAAAATTGGGCCTTAGGCACTGGTGCTGGTGCCACAACACTGCAACCCCTCACAGACACTCTAGTTTGAACGCAGGAACGAGCCCTGCTGCAAAGTATTGCATCAAAAATTGTAATTACACGCCCCTGTTAGACAGGGGCAGAAAAATTGGGCCTTAGGCACTGGTGCTGGTGCCACAACACTGCAACCCCTCACAGACACTCTAGTTGGAATGCAGGAACGAGCCCTGCTGCAAAGTATTACATCAAAAATTGTAATTACACGCCCCTGTTAAACAGGGGCTGAAAAATTGTGCCTTAGGCACTGGTGGTGGCGCCCAGAACCAAAAATGTTCTTACAAGCTATCAGCGTGATGATTGAGGAGGAAGAGGATAATTACTCAGGGATAGTCACTCAGCATCAGCATAGGCAGTCTTTGAAGGGATCTGAGATTTCAAAAAAAATTATTCGGTTACATCAGCATCAGGTGCTTGGTAGCTGGTGGTGATCCAAGACTCATTCATTTTTATGAAGGTCAGCCGATCGACCGAGTCGGTGGACAGACGCACCCTGTGATCGGTTACCACGCCTCCAGCAGCACTGAATGTGCGTTCCGAAAGAACGCTGGATGCAGGACAGGCCAGTAGCTCAATTGCATACTGTGCAAGCTCTGGCCAGTGATCCATCCTCAAGACCCAGTAACCCAGAGGATTTTCGGTGGGAAAGGTGTCCAAGTCTGATCTTGCCCCTAGGTATTCCTGCACCATGTAAAACAGACGCTGGCGATGGTTGCTGGAACCGATCATACCTTGGGGCTGCGGACCAAAAAATTGTCTGAACGCATCGGTCAGACGGCCACCTTCTCCACCGCTCCTTCTTTGACTGACCGAAGCCTCAGCAACACGTTGTCCAGAAACAGGAGTTTGTAACCTCCCAGTCTCTGGGAACGTGTTGCACAGACCTTTCTGCAAGGCCTCCCGAAGATGTTTCATCCTCTGCTCCCTCTGCAATGGCAAGATAAGGTCCGCAACCTTACCCTTGTAACGTGGATCAAGGAGGGTTGCCAGCCAGTATTGGTCCTTCTCCTTGATACCACGAATACGAGGATCCTTACGCAGGCTTTGCAGGATCAGGGAGGCCATGCAGCGTAGGTTTGCTGAGGCATTCGGTCCGGAGTCCTCTGGGTCACTAAGAACGACATGGTCCGCAGCCACCTCCTCCCAGCCACGTACAAGTCCATGTGTTTCTTGGGACTGATCCCTTAAAGACTGCTGCTGATGCTGAGTGCCAGGCTCCACCTCCATACTGACACAATCTTCCTCCTCCTCCTCCTCCTCTTCCTCCTCGTCCTCTTCCTGTGTGATCGGCGGGCACGCAGGAACACTGTCTGGATAAAGGGGGCCTTGAGAGCTAAGGAAGTCCTCCTCTTCCTGCCTCTGTTCTGCCTCAAGTGCCCTGTCCATTATTCCACGCAGCGTGTGCTCCAACAGGTGGACAAGGGGGACAGTGTCACTGATGCATGCACTGTCACTGCTCACCATCCTCGTGGCCTCCTCGAATGGTGACAGGACAGTGCATGCATCCCTGATCATGGCCCACTGGCGTGGGGAAAAAAAAACAAGCTCCCCTGACCCTGTCCTGGTGCCATAGTCGCACAGGTACTCATTGATGGCCCTCTGCTGCGTGTGCAGCCGCTGCAGCATGGCCAACGTTGAGTTCCACCTGGTGGGCATGTCACAGATTAGGCGGTTCTTGGGCAGGTTAAACTCCTTTTGGAGGTCCGTCAGCCGAGCACTGGCATTATATGACCGGCGGAAATGCACACAGACTTTCCTGGCCTGCCTCAGGACATCCTGTAAGCCCGGGTACCTGCCCAAGAACCGCTGCACCACCAAGTTAAGGACGTGAGCCAAACAGGGCACATGGGTCATTTGTCCCTGTCGGAGGGCAGAGAGGAGGTTGGTGCCATTGTCGCAAACCACCATTCCTGCCTTAAGTTGGCGTGGCGTCAACCACCTCTGAACCTGCCCCTGCAGAGCTGACAGAACCTCTGCCCCAGTGTGGCTCCTGTCCCCCAAGCACACCAGCTCAAGCACCGCATGGCATCTTTTGGCCTGCGTACTTGCGTAGCCCCTTGAACGCCTACGGAGCACCGCTGGTTCCGAGGAAGAGGCCATGGAGGAAGAAGAAGAGGAGGGGGTGGAGGAGAGAGGTGTGTCACAATCAGCATTTTGGAGGCGTGGTGGCGGAACAACCTCCAACACTACTGCACCTTGTCCTGCATCCTTCCCAGCTGCCAGCAGAGTCACCCAATGCGCCGTGAAACTTAGGTAACGTCCCTGTCCATGCCTGCTGGACCATGAGTCAGCGGTAATATGCACCTTACCGCTGACCGCCCTGTCCAGCGAGGCATGGACATTGCCTTCCACATGCCGGTAGAGAGCCGGAATCGCCTTCCATGAGAAAAAGTGGCATTTGGGTACCTGCCACTGAGGAACCGCACATTCCACAAACTCACGGAAGGGGGCAGAGTCTACCAACTGAAAAGGCAGCAGTTGAAGTGCTAGCAATTTTGCCAAGCTAGCATTCAACCGCTGGGCATGTGGATGGCTGGGAGCAAACTTCTTTCGGCGGTGCAGCAGCTGGGGCAGGGAAATTTGCCTGGTACAATCTGACGTCGGTGTACCAAAAGCAGATTGCCCACAAGTACTTGGCTGTGACACACCTAATTCTACACCTTCATTCCTCTCACTGCAGGTCTCAGAGAGGACTGAAGGTCTAGTGGGGTTGGAAATCTCAGCTGATGAGGAGCAAGGAGAGATCCTCTTTGTTCTTTGGTGTGGGTCTTTTAGATACGCTTGCCAAGGAACTGCATTGCAGGTCAACATATGTCTGGTCAAGCATGTGGTACCCAAGCGGGAGATGTTTTGGCCACGCGAGATACGCTTGAGACATATGTTGCAAATAGCAGCGGTGCGATCTGATGCACTCGTCTCAAAAAAGGCCCACACCAAAGAACTTTTTGAATAACGCGCAGAGACTGCAGCGCCCTGCACATGTGGAGCTTTGGGGTGTGATGCAGTCAATGTGCTGCCCTTAGGCTGGCCCCTGGAGGGCATCCTGCCTCGTTGGTGATGTGCCGCCGCCTCCTCCTCCTCCTCCTCCTCCTCTCTCCTATCAGGCACCCACGTTGAGTCAGTGACCTCATCATCCCCTCCCTCCTCATCACTGGAGCAAACCTGGCAGTATGCTGCAGCAGGGGGAGCATGACTGCCAGATTGCTGTCCTTCTTGGGCACCCCCTCTGTCCGTGCTCATGTTACTGCCTTCATCGAGCTCAGTATCGTCATCAGAGCCTTCCAAACGCTGGGCATCCTCCTGGAGCATGTACCCAACACTGTGGTCAAACAGTTCGAGGGAATCCTCATGAGGACATGGTGGAGCTAGGGAAGGAGTCACTGATGACATTGAGCTGAGGGAAGAGGCCGCTGCTTTGCCAGACAAAGCACCCTGGGCATGGGTGAGAGAGGATGAGGAGGATGAGGACGGCTTGGTCATCCACTCGACCAAGTCTTCCGCATGTTGCGGCTCAACATGGCCAGCTGCCGAAAAAAAGGCCAAGCGTGTCCCATGGCCACGTGCTGATGAGGATGCACCGTCTCCACGACCAGCACTAGACACAGAGCCTGCTTGCCCTCTCTTATTGGCTTGTGACTGTCTGCCTCTCCTTCTTGGCCTTCCAGACATACTAATGGCCTGTAGCTGCACTAAGCTGGGATAGAACACCTGTAATTTTCTTCAGGTAGCTTTATATACTGTAACCAGACAAGCCTGCCTGTCAGTAGGAAGATAACAGGAACGGATCTAGCTGAACACTGTGAGCAGGACGCACTGTACTAAATGTAAATAGTCTAGCTGCCTGACCGTGGTACTAATAGGATCAAATAGAACACCTGTAATTTTCTTCAGGTAGCTTTATATACTGTAACCAGACAAGCCTGCCTGTCAGTAGGAAGATAACAGGAACGGATCTAGCTGTACACTGTGAGCAGGACGCACTGTACTAAATGTAAATAGTCTAGCTGCCTGACCGTGGTACTAATAGGATCAAATAGAACACCTGTAATTTTCTTCAGGTAGCTTTATATACTGTAACCAGACAAGCCTGCCTGTCAGTAGGAAGATAACAGGAACGGATCTAGCTGAACACTGTGAGCAGGACGCACTGCACTAAATGTAAATAGCAGGAACGGCTCTAGCTGAACACTGTGAGCAGGACGCACTGCACTAAATGTAAATAGCAGGAACGGATCTAGCTGAACACTGTGAGCAGGACGCACTGCACTAAATGTAAATAACAGGAACGGATCTAGCTGAACACTGTGAGCAGGACGCACTGCACTAAATGTAAATAGTCTAGAAGATAACAGGAACGGATCTAGCTGAACACTGTGAGCAGGACGCACTGCACTAAATGTAAATAGCAAGAACGGATCTAGCTGAACACTGTGAGCAGGACGCACTGCACTAAATGTAAATAGCAGGAACGGATCTAGCTGAACACTGTGAGCAGGACGCACTGCACTAAATGTAAATAGCAGGAACGGATCTAGCTGAACACTGTGAGCAGGACGCACTGCACTAAATGTAAATAGTCTAGAAGATAACAGGAACGGATCTAGCTGAACACTGTGAGCAGGACGCACTGCACTAAATGTAAATAGCAGGAACGGATCTAGCTGAACACTGTGAGCAGGACGCACTGCACTAAATGTAAATAACAGGAACGGATCTAGCTGAACACTGTGAGCAGGACGCACTGCACTAAATGTAAATAGTCTAGAAGATAACAGGAACGGATCTAGCTGAACACTGTGAGCAGGACGCACTGCACTAAATGTAAATAGCAGGAACGGCTCTAGCTGAACACTGTGAGCAGGACGCACTGCACTAAATGTAAATAGCAGGAACGGATCTAGCTGAACACTGTGAGCAGGACGCACTGCACTAAATGTAAATAACAGGAACGGATCTAGCTGAACACTGTGAGCAGGACGCACTGCACTAAATGTAAATAGTCTAGAAGATAACAGGAACGGATCTAGCTGAACACTGTGAGCAGGACGCACTGCACTAAATGTAAATAGCAGGAACGGATCTAGCTGAACACTGTGAGCAGGACGCACTGCACTAAATGTAAATAGCAGGAACGGATCTAGCTGAACACTGTGAGCAGGACGCACTGCACTAAATATAAATAGCAGGAACGGATCTAGCTGAACACTGTGAGCAGGACGCACTGCACTAAATGTAAATAGCAGGAACGGATCTAGCTGAACACTGTGAGCAGGACGCACTGCACTAAATGTAAATAGCAGGAACGGATCTAGCTGAACACTGTGAGCAGGACGCACTGCACTAAATGTAAATAGCAGGAACGGATCTAGCTGAACACTGTGAGCAGGACGCACTGCACTAAATGTAAATAGCAGGAACGGATCTAGCTGAACACTGTGAGCAGGATGCACTGCACTAAATGTAAATAGTCTAGAAGATAACAGGAACGGATCTAGCTGAACACTGTGAGCAGGACGCACTGCACTAAATGTAAATAGCAGGAACGGATCTAGCTGAACACTGTGAGCAGGACGCACTGCATTAAATGTAAATAGTCTAGATAGAAGATAACAGGAACGGATCTAGCTAAACTGAATACAGTGTATATATATATATGCAACACCTGGGATGCATATATATACACAATACACTGTAAGTGCAGCTAACTGACTGACTGTTCTGCCTAATCTATCTAACTCAAATCAAATGACACTGTCTCTCTCTCTCTCTCAGCACACCGGAACACACACTACACAGGGCCGCCGTGCAGGCGGCCTTATATAGTGTGCGGTGTGTACTAAATCCCCTGAGCCATAATTGGCCAAAGCCACCCTGGCTTTGGCCAATTACAGCTCTCTCTACTGACAGCGCTGTGATTGGCCAAGCTTGCGGGTCATAGTGCATGCTTGGCCAATCATCAGCCAGCAATGCACTGCGATGCCGCAGTGAATTATGGGCCGTGACGCGCCACACGAATTTGGCGCGAACGGCCCATATCGTTCGCAATTCGACGAACGATCGAACAGCCGATGTTCGAGTCGAACATGGGTTCGACTCGAACACGAAGCTCATCCCTACTGCAAACCAGGCCTTCTCGTTCACATCAGTGCCTGCCTTTACAAATGCGCTTTGAATAATCAAACATCCCCATATACACACTCCTAAACCTTGTGGACAGCTTTCCCAGAAGAGTTGAAACTGTTATAGATGTAAAGGGTGTGCCACCTCAATATTGAACCCAACGGACTAAGACTGAGATACCATTAAAGTTCACGTGTATCTAAAGGCAGGTGTCACAATACTATTGGTAATATAGTGTGTGTATATATATATATATATATATATATATATATATATATATATACACATATACACACATAAAAATTCTGCTGCACTTAAGGTTCCTAAGAGCACAGTGGCCTCCATAATCCTTAAATGGAAGACGTTTGGGACGACCAGAACCTTTCCTAGAGCTGGCCGTCCAGCCAAATTGAGTATCGGGGGAGAAGAGCCTTGGTGAGAGAGGTAAAGAAGAACCCAAAGATCACTGTGGCTGAGCTCCAAAGATGCAGTCGGGAGATGGGAGAAAGTTGTAGAAAGTCAACCATCACTGCAGCCTTCCACCAGTCGGGGCTTTATGGCAGAGTGGCCCGATGGAAGCCTCTCCTCAGTGCAAGACACATGAAAGCCCGCATGGTGTTTGCTAAAAAGCACCTGAAGGACTTCAAGATGGTGAGAAATAAGATGATGAGACCAAGATAGAACTTTTTGTCCTTAATTCTAAGCGGTATGTGTGGAGAAAACCAGGTACTGCTCATCACCTGTCCAATACAGTCCCAACAGTGAAGCATGGTGGTGACAGCATCATGCTGTGGGGGTGTGTTTCAGCTGCAGGGACAGGACGACTGGTTGTGTAATGGGTGTGAATAATGTGTTACCAGGTGAGGTATATTAAAATGTCTATTTCAATTGAATATTGCATCAGAGGTTTGAATGTTAAGAACCTTAAAGAACTTTTCAGATATTTTGCTACTTCCTCTTTTCCTGTCTGAAGCCAAACCGCACTGAGTTATAAATAGACTGTAGCTTCCTGTTGCTTCCTCATCCATCTCCCAGAAGTCGCACCAAGACCAGACATGATGTCAACATATAATAATAGCTTTGATTAATTGTTAAAATTGTTGAAATTATTGCAAAATTTTCTGAAACTGCTAAAAACTGCTGACACTGTTAGAATCTTATGAATTGTCATAACAACATGTTTTGCATATACTGTATTCTTTTGCAAGGGTATAAAACCAACTAGAAAAGCGGAAATAAATTAGAAGTTTTTCACTCTGAACTAAGCGTCAGAGCGTGATCACTTCATCATGGCATGCATGCTTTAATTTGGTAAAAGGGTAGATATAATAATTTCAGAACTTTTATTCTGAATCCAAAACATTTTGGCACCCAACGTGGGGCTCGAGGCTAAGATCCCAGGTAGCCGATCCAGGAGGGACCAGGAGAAGCCAACGCGGATGCAGGAGGAGACTGATCAACTCTAGAAACGGTAAGACACTTTTGATATCTTGTATATCTAGTCTACTGTTTATCCTGTATCCGTGGCTGGTCAATCTTTGTGCCCATATCGGCTTCCTGCGACCCTCAAAGACAGGTATTAATCTTGCCTCGAGTCTGTTGATAAGTTAAGGAACCTGCAAATTATATCTATCGCCTGTTTTGTTCTGTACTGTTTTGTTGATCGATCTTGTGTTTTGTGATGGCTGTTGGGAGTTGGGGATTGCTTATATAGTCATGGATGACGGATGAAATTAATTGACGTGGTTAAACTTCTCCTGGGACTAGGAGAAGGCGTCAGGACGTGGTTAAACTCCTCCTGGGGGGATAAAAATAAATAATTGTGTAGGCAAAGCACAGGTACAATAAGTACGGAAGTACAGGCAATCGGGAAAAGAAACCTCAGGGGGGCATCAGGAACACGCATAGTGGCGTGGGGGATCCCATGACAGTTCGAGAAATCCTGTACTTCGCTGCAGCCATCACATATCTGGTTGTTGGTCACATTTGTTGTTGGTTGATTATGTCATGTCTTAAATGTGTTTGTGGTTTGTTATTTGGGATACATGAAGAGGGCTGGGGGTTGATTGAAGTGGTAGAGCCAGGATATAGGGCTGAGTCTCTTGGTTACAAACCCCTACTGCCACATACTCCGCATTTATTGGTGTTCAGATTGAATGTGCATTATCCAGTAAAAATTGTTGTTAGCAAATCACTGGCTCAAACTAGAATAACAGGACGTGCAGCCAAAAGGTGCCCCTTGCAACCTGAACAACCGGAAGGGTTAGAAGAAGGGGAAAGAGACAGAGTGAGAAGTTTGGGTATTGAGTTGGGACATGTAAATGAGATTTAAAGTGGTGCACTGAATTATAATTACTTTACTCCTTATCTGTTTGTTAATTGTCTTAGTAGTAGTCACGTATTACCCGCTCGCTCCCTTACCTGTGGCCACCTGAGTGGGCAGCGATGTAACTGATCTACGTTTTGGGAAGGCGCGTGTAAGGAGACTTGCACGGCAGTCGAACACTGTAGACATTCTTTTCTCTCTATCCATTTTGTCTTTTGTCCTCGTTAACTTGAGACTGTGATATGGTCTGAACCGGTACCAGGTGAAGGATAGAGGATTGTCAGACCCTTGAGTCAGGACAGCCTCATGACCCGTTAAAAAAATCCTGAGCAGACACACATAAATATCACAGTCATCAAGACAGAATGTAGCACAATAGTGTTATATATTGGAAGGTGGTCCGAAAGAGGACAGGTGGTGGTCAGAGGATTGTCAGACCCTCGAGTCCAGGACAGCTTCATAAAACCGCCATACAAATCCTGAGCCTGGACACATAAACTTCCCAATACAAACTGTACCACCTGTACCACCACCCCCACCGGAACCTACCCACATACATCCGCTGATAGACCAGTCCTTGGTATCATATTACAGAGCCCAACCTACCCCAGTAATGACAACTGTACATTCTGGGAAAGACTCGGACAGCTCCCAAGGGGGAAACACAAACCCTCAAGCCTCAGGGAGGTCCCCCCTTGGCCCTCCTGCCCTAATAGACCTAGGACTAGGGACTCGGACTCAGCCCGACCTAACGCTAAAAGACTAGGGGACCCAACTTTAGGCCCAACCCGATCCCGGCTCTTAAAGTCCCGACCAGGGTCACGCCGGCCCTGCCAGGATGCACCAAGCTGACAGGCATGCTGGAAAAGGTACAACCCCAAAACGACAGACTGTTACATTGTAAGGCACACCCTGCATTGGATCCATCCCCATGTATGACTCATCAGCTGGGGAATGGGTTCCTTTGTGCCATTGTCCAACGTCCCGTTTGACCACCTATATGGTGACATACATTTTTTTTAACAGTAAAAATTTTTTATTTTAACAAAACAGCATTACAAAATCGTCAGTGTACGACAAAGAGTATCTCGATCAATACAGCATTATAGTAAAGCATCCATTCAATAATGCAGCATCTCACAAGTGTGTATTTACTAGTTCCCTGAACATCCTCTAGAGTACATAAGGGATGATGACTTAACTTATCAGCAATAAGGTGCATTTTAAATACAACATAAGATATCATGTTTGTTATAACTTTACATCATATCATGCAACCTCGTTTGTAATTTCCCTCTAATCCAAAACAGTATATTCCCTATCTCCCTTGTCCGGTGAAAACTGAGGATATTCCTATCAGTACCCAACCCTAAGGATCAGCAGATCGCATATTCACCAGCCCCCAAAGGGCCGACATGTGCGTGGGAAGTTTGTCTGATTGAATTTAAACGTCCTCCAGTGTGACCCGACGGTGCCCCGTGTCCGAGGAAGGGACAATGCCCTTGGCCGAGAGTAGGGAATTCCATCAAAAGGTCCCCCACTCCCGGGGCCTCAACCACGTGCCGCCATCCAGGTCGACCAGACCTTATCAAATTTAGCAGGGCACTGCCTGCTCTCATATGTAAGTTTGTAAAGTGGCAGCACTGAGTCTACCGCTTTCTTCCAGGATCTGAGGGTAGGGGGCTCAGCTGACTTCCAGTGTAGCATTATCTCCCTCCTAGCATAGAACAGTAGGAATGTAATAAAGAGTTTGGTGTATCTGTCCCCTTCCGCATCCCCCAAATAGCTCAACAGAAGCAGCATAGGGTCCAGTGACAGCCTGATGTCCCATATGTCATTAAGCACCCCCGTCACTCCCTCCCAGTATGGTCCGAGCTTCGGGCAGGCCCATACAATGTGCCAGAATGTTCCCTCTCTGGTCCTGCACCGGGGGCATAGGGGATCAATATGAGGATAGAATGGTGACATACGTTTACAGTCCCTCTTACACCCCTTGCAATTCAGCAACCATTACCCAGTACTTTCCCTGAACCCCCTTTGAATGAGTTCCTGGACCCTCACACCACCAAAGACAACAACCCCAATACGGTCCTTTCCCTACATCACTGAGAGTCTGACTTTAAGGAGTTTCTCTAAAAACAGTAAATGTAGCAAATGTGCTATATTTATGCAAATTGTAGGTATGTAATTGTATTAGCAAAAACTGGTTTTAAAATGAAGTTTAAAATGTTCAAATTCAATTGAGAATATATTTAACAGTATTATAAAGAAAGAGGAAGTTTATTCTCTGGGCGTTATGTCAAGAGAAGAGAGAAAGAGGAAGTGTTTTCCTCACTCAAATCTGTATCTAGATTTGGGGCTCATTAACATCTGAGTATTTTGAAAAAAAAAAGAGACAAGAAAACATTTATTCTGTATGTATTCATATATGCACTCTGAAACGTCTGATGTCTATATGTGTACAGGAGGTCACTCAAGGAAAGGCGAATCCCTTTGGGAATAATACACTATTTTGCCGTAAAGCTTCATCTCTTTCTTGCCCATACTCTTCAGCACTGACAACTTGACTTACATAACCCCAATATTAAACATGTCCCGGTGGAATGATTTGTTACGACCATTTGAATATAGAAATTGCTTTTTACATTATTGACATATTAATCTATGCCTATGTCAATGCAAGCCTCTTTATTAGATGATTAAATGGGTGATAAAATGTAGGGGACTATCTAAGCCCTATTTGCTTCTTGTGCTTCCATGGTCTTTTTCTCTTGTGACTTTCTCCAGTTCTTCCCATCTTTACCCCATTCTTAACCTATATTTTCCTTCCCTGTCCTTCCCCTTTCCCCTGCTCAGTCTAAAAATATTTTTGTATCTATGCACTAGCATTTATGAACATCTGTTTGTTCAGGTAATTTTATTATTGCTCAGATATGTGTTTTTGTATATATATTATTAATTTGGTTGTATAAATAATTGCCGGTGCTCCAATGTCTGTCGGACACTCTACAAATGGGATTCAGTGGTTCAGCTATCCGTCGTAGGCGCAGCGTGATGACGGCTAATTTGGCTTCTCGCGCATGCGCCATGCAGGGGCTCCCGCTCCGGAAGCACTGTCAGGGGTCAATGACCCGTTACTTCCGGCAGGGACCACGTAAAAGGAGAGATAGGGATCGTTCTCCTTGTCACTCACCAGGAACCATATCAGACCAGCAGGAAGGTGGGGTTCTGCTACTCAGCCGTACTACACCATCATATTGAACAGGTAACTGGGAATCTATATTTGATTTTAAACCTTGACCATGCATTACAATGTTACTGGGCATAGCTAGACATACTTGTCTGGCTGTTTTTAGTGACTCAGCAATATTTATCATCTAACGCCACGTAAAACTTTCCAGTTATCCTAATAATAAGGACTGTAATGGAGTATGAATGATATTTATGGGTGACCACGCTAATTATATTATATATATCCTTATCACAGACGTATGGAACTACTTTGGGACCGTGTAACCTTGGCTATATTTTTAGCTATATACAAATCCTATATAGTGATATCTTAATCAGCAATATTAACAACCTGGATGCGGATAACACCTGGTTCTACACTACGAATTATCCATTAATATGCCATATTAATGGTTTTGGATATTCTAAGGATTAAAATACATATATACATTTATATTTCTTTATTTCATTTCAGTTTTATTCAACAAAAATAATTGATAACTATAATACACAAGACTAAAATATAATATATTCAAAAAATTTTTCCAGATTAATAATTTAGTTTACATCTATATGACACTGTGGTCATTACGTGGTCCGACAGCACGTTATCCAACCCCTAGTGATCTGGCCTCCATGGGGTAATAATCTTGGTTTGGCTGATACCACCAACTGAGTCCCGGATGTGAGTTTTTCGCCATACATGATTTATGTTGAACACCGACAACCTATAAGTGGGTAAGCACCTACATATTCAAAGGGAAATGTAAATTGGTGATGGGTTTAAGTGAGTTTGATCTTAATGTTATTCTATGTAATCTAGACAAATCCACAGATGCATGCGATGCCCTCAAAGAAGCAGGAGACTGCGAAACATGTTGGCTTTCTGCATTATCAAGCATCTTGTGTACAAGTATACCCCGTTATCAACCATCAACAGTGATTTCATGAATTCTGTGATTTTATATGTAACAGTTATTGTAATTTTGTACTGATTTTGGATATAATTAAACAACTTTTTAATTCAATGATGCTTACCTTATTATACAGATATGATGGTCTCCTTTAAAAATCCCATTTTTGGTGAGATAGCCTAGGCTCTCTCTCTTTTTAGTTTGGTTTCTATGTAATACTAGGGATTGGGGACAAGTATCTGTATCTGATAATAATCCAACAACACTTATCTCTTTATAGGAATAGCGAATCTGTTGAGAAATAGCACAAGAAGTTTACTGATTTGGGTTTTAGTGTGCTGAACAAAGACACATATTAATTTATTTCAGATCTTAAAGAGTTAATCCAAAAGGGGCTAAGTATAGAGTATAGAGCAGTAGAGAGTAGCTCCTCTCATGATGGCCTCTGACACACCCTATCTGCACCCATCAGTACAAAAACCACGCATCTGCTACAACTGCGGAAGACCTGGCCATTCCAGAAGAGAATACCAAAGACAGCAGAAGCTTGCCCACAGGCCCCAACTGTGACCCACGTGAAGACGTCCAATAGGAGACATGACATTCCTCCCCCATCCCCTCCAGACCATGTAGACTTTCTCTGCTAGGATTCCGGCAAACCTGTGTCACTTACCCCTACAATGGTATACAGGAGGCCCTCTCGCAAAACAATCCGATACCTCGTTCTTATCAGACACTGACATAACACGTGTAGGGGTGGATGGGACGCCCAGGAAAAATCCTCTTACACGCCCTTTACAAGTGGGCAACTTTCCTGATCTATTAGCAAGATTTGTGGTCACTTCCACATGCCCCTTAGTCTGATGTCTTATCCAGACTCCAGGCTTCTATTTCCTTCCAACCCAATGGTGGTGTTCTGGTCTCCTCACCGCTGACCATCAATGATGCCTCAGCACTGTGCTCTGTTCCCCTTTCTGCTATCATTGGATGCATAATGTGAGGTTGGAATCCTGAATCCCAAAAGAGGTTTTGGATCAAGTCCCTACATGCCTGTGTGCAGCTAAAGCCTGGGGCCCCTTGCCCAGAAGACCACAGTACCCCTTGAAGCCAGCTCAAGCTGCATCTATTTCAAAGCAAATCGAAACCCTTCTGTCAAATGGAGTTCTGATACCCTGCACATCTTCGTGCAACACACCACTGTCCCAAGTGAAGAAACAAACTGAAAAAGGAGAGCCAGAAAAAGACAGAATGGTACAAGACCTTAGGGTGGTGAATGAAGCTACTGTATTGGAGACACCTATTGTGGCCAATCCACACACCTTGCTGGCAGGAATACTGCCCACAGCAAAATACTTTACAGTAGAAGACTTAGCTGGACTGTTATGCCACAAGGTGCCCAGAACCCCCCTTCCCAATCCGCCAAGGTAATGGCCCTCATTCTGGACTACTGGATGAAGTTACACCCAGACGTTATACTCCTTCAGTATGTAGATGACTTCCTGCTTCCTGTAGCAGATACCCTTGAAGATGCCTTAATCCTTTCTGAAAGTCTCCTCCAACACTTGGCAGAGCAAGGATGCAAGACCTCAAAGCAAAAAGTCCAGTGGTGCAAAGAAAAGGTGGTTTTCCTGGGTCATTGCATCTCTCAAGACACCCGACATCTAACTGAAGAAGGACTTGCTGTAATCAAAGCCATCCTTTTGCCTCAAGGTCATAGACCCTTACATGCTTTCCTAGGGTTAATCTCCTATGGTCGCTCTTGAATCCCAGAAGCCTCCCTCTTGATGCAACCCCTCTATGATGCCCTTTCTTGCTTTCTCCAGAAGCTGTGGACTATTTTGAAACTCTGAAAGAGATCCTTTCAACAGCCCCTGCTTTGGGACTAAAAGACTTTCAAACTGTTTGTCTCAGAGAGACAAGAACATGCCACAGAAGTTTTGGTTCAGACCCATGGCAACAGATTCAGACCCACTGGGTATTACTCCTGTCAACTGGACTCAGTAGCTTCAGAGCCGTCTTTTGAAGACCAATGCTCCTCATGACATAGCATGACATACTAAACCAAGTACAGCCCAAGCACCTGTCTTCAGCAAGACACCTCAGACTCCAGTGTGCCTTACTCATCCCTGATAACATCACTCTCCTCCGATGTGATACTCTCAACTAGGGATGAGCTTCGAGTTCGAGTCGAACTCATGTTCGACTCGAACATTGGCTGTTCGCAAGTTCACCGAACAGCGAACAATTTGGGGTGTTCGCGGCAAATTCGAATGCCGCGGAACACCCTTTAAAAGCCTATGGGAGAAATCAAAAGTGCTAATTTTAAAGGCTAATATGCAAGTTATTGTCATAAAAAGTGTTTGGGGACCTGGGTCCTGCCCCAGGGGACATGGATCAATGCAAAAAAAAGTTTTAAAAACGGCCGTTTTTTCAGGAGCAGTGATTTTAATAATGCTTAAAGTCAATCAATAAAAGTGTAATATCCCTTTAAATTTCGTACCTGGGGGGTGTCTATAGTGTGCCTGTAAAGGGGCGCATGTTTCCTGTGTTTAGAACAGTCTGACAGCAAAATGACATTTTGAAGGAAAAAACTCATTTAAAACTACTCGCGGCTATTGCATTGCCGACAATACACATAGAAGTTCATTGATAAAAACGGCATGGGAATTCCCCAAAGGGGAACCCCGAACCAAAATTAAAAAAAAAAAATGACGTGGGAGTCCCCCTAAATTCCATACCAGGCCCTTCAGGTCTGGTATGGATATTAAGGGGAACCCCGGCCAAAATTTAAAAAAAAAAATGACGTGGGGTTCCCCCTAAATTCCATACCAGACCCTTCAGGTCTGGTATGGATTTTAAGGGGAACCCCGCGCCAAAAAAAAAAAAAAAACGGCGTGGGGTCCCCCCAAAAATCCATACCAGACCCTTATCCGAGCACGCAACCTGGCAGGCCGCAGGAAAAGAGGGGGGGATGAGAGTGCGGCCCCCCTCCCTCCTGAACCGTACCAGGCCACATGCCCTCAACATTGGGAGGGTGCTTTGGGGTAGCCCCCCAAAACACCTTGTCCCCATGTTGATGAGGACAAGGGCCTCATCCCCACAACCCTGGCCGGTGGTTGTGGGGGTCTGCGGGCGGAGGGCTTATCGGAATCTGGAAGCCCCCTTTAACAAGGTGACCCCCAGATCCCGGCCCCCCCCCTGTGTGAAATGGTAAGGGGGTACATAAGTACCCCTACCATTTCACGAAAAAAGTGTCAAAAATGTTAAAAATGACAAGAGACAGTTTTTGACAATTCCTTTATTTAAATGCTTCTTCTTTCTTCTATCTTCCTTCATCTTCTGGTTCTTCTGGTTCTTCTGGCTCTTCTGGTTCTTCCTCCGGCGTTCTCGTCCAGCATCTCCTCCGCGGTGTCTTCTATCTTCTTCTCCTCGGGCCGCTCCGCACCCATGGCATGGGGGGGAGGCTCCCGCTCTTCTCTTCTTCTCTTCTTCTCTTCTTCTCTTCTTCTCTTCTTCTCTTCTTCTCTTCTTCTCTTCTTCTTTTCTTCTTTTCTTCTCCGGGCCGCTCCGCAATCCATGCTGGCATGGAGGGAGGCTCCCGCTGTGTGACGGCGCTCCTCGTCTGACAGTTCTTAAATAACGGGGGGGGGCACCCGGTGACCCCGCCCCCCTCTGACGCACGGTGACTTGACGGGACTTCCCTGTGACGTCACGGGGAATGCCACAGGGAAGTCCCGTCAAGTCACCGTGCGTCAGAGGGGGGCGGGGTCACCGGGTGGCCCCCCCCCCCCGTTATTTAAGAACTGTCAGACGAGGAGCGCCGTCACACAGCGGGAGCCTCCCTCCATGCCAGCATGGATTGCGGAGCGGCCCGGAGAAGAAAAGAAGAAAAGAAGAAAAGAAGAAGAGAAGAGCGGGAGCCTCCCCCCCATGCCATGGGTGCGGAGCGGCCCGAGGAGAAAAAGACAGAAGACGCCGCGGAGGAGATGCTGGACGAGAACGCCGGAGGAAGAACCAGAAGAGCCAGAAGAACCAGAAGAACCAGAAGATGAAGGAAGATAGAAGAAAGAAGAAGCATTTAAATAAAGGAATTGTCAAAAACTGTCTCTTGTCATTTTTAACATTTTTGACACTTTCTTCGTGAAATGGTAGGGGTACTTATGTACCCCCTTACCATTTCACACAGGGGGGGGGGCCGGGATCTGGGGGTCACCTTGTTAAAGGGGGCTTCCAGATTCCGATAAACCCCCCGCCCGCAGACCCCCACAACCACCGGCCAGGGTTGTGGGGATGAGGCCCTTGTCCTCATCAACATGGGGACAAGGTGTTTTGGGGGGCTACCCCAAAGCACCCTCCCAATGTTGAGGGCATGTGGCCTGGTACGGTTCAGGAGGGAGGGGGGGCCGCACTCTCGTCCCCCCCTCTTTTCCTGCGGCCTGCCAGGTTGCGTGCTCGGATAAGGGTCTGGTATGGATTTTTGGGGGGACCCCACGCCGTTTTTTTTTTTTTTTTTTTGCGCGGGGTTCCCCTTAAAATCCATACCAGACCTGAAGGGTCTGGTATGGAATTTAGGGGGAACCCCACGTCATTTTTTTTTTTTAATTTTGGCCGGGGTTCCCCTTAATATCCATACCAGACCTGAAGGGCCTGGTATGGAATTTAGGAGGACTCCCACGTCATTTTTTTTTTTAATTTTGGTTCGGGGTTCCCCTTTGGGGAATTCCCATGCCGTTTTTATCAATGAACTTCTATGTGTATTGTCGGCAATGCAATAGCCGCGAGTAGTTTTAAATGAGTTTTTTCCTTCAAAATGTCATTTTGCTGTCAGACTGTTCTAAACACAGGAAACATGCGCCCCTTTACAGGCATACTATAGACACCCCCCAGGTACAAAATTTAAAGGGATATTACACTTTTATTGTTTGACTTTAAGCATTATTAAAATCACTGCTCCTGAAAAAACGGCCGTTTTTAAAACTTTTTTTTGCATTGATCCATGTCCCCTGGGGCAGGACCCAGGTCCCCAAACACTTTTTATGACAATAACTTTCATATAAGCCTTTAAAATTAGCACTTTTGATTATTCATGTTCGTGTCCCATAGACTTTAACGGTGTTCGCATGTTCTAACGAACTTTTTTCCTGTTCGCATGTTCTGGTGCGAACCGAACAGGGGGGTGTTCGGCTCATCCCTACTCTCAACCTATCCACTCTACTTCCACTTCTCAAGGGGGGATCCTTTTTAGAGAAAGATGCTCGTTGACTGTTTCGAGGTGATGAAAATGGAGACTTCACATTTACCGACAGTCAGTGAAACAGCCCTTGAGAATCCTGACTTGACAATCTTTGTGGATGGGTCTAGGTATGCTGACAGCATTGGACGGTACCACACAGGATACGCAGTCGCCACCGAAGATACAGTTCTTCAGGCTGGATTCCCAAGAAGCACAAGGCAATCACCTGGCAGATACTGCTGCAGAACAAGCTGCAAACAGAACACAAGAAGTTGTCAGTGGAGTGGATATACCCATCCTGGATGGTACAGTGGGTACCCCTGAAGAAACGGTACAGACCACCGTGATTCTACAAGACCTTCCTGTGAGCAGGACCCATCTCAAGGAGTAGCAAGAAGCAGCTGATAAAGAAGAAGAAGAAGAAGAAGCGTGGATCAAGAAAGGAGCCACAGAAACTGAAGGGATCATGGAAGTAAATAAGAGGCCGTGTCTGCTACGATCAATGTTTCCTGCAGTGATACAGTAGGCCCACTGTGCCTCTCATCTGTCAAACACTTTGATGATGCCCTGATCAATAAATACTACTTAGCCCCAGGGATTACACCACTTACCAACAACTTTTGCAAGTCATGTGCTATCTATGCTAAATGTAACCCAGGAAGAACGGAAAAGGTACCTTTGAAGTATCTAGTAAAGGCCCAGGACCCCTTTCAAAGGATTCAGATTGACCACATCCAGATGCCAAAGAGTGGCCGATATGAATATGCATTGATTGACAGCAAAAAACACGGCTAAAAGACAGGTATGGTGTCCCAGAGGTTATAGAGCGTGACCAGGGGCCGGCTTTCACAGCCTCAGTAACCAAAAAGATATGGGCAGCTTTAGGAGTCACATTATCTTTCCACACCCCATACCACCCTTAGAGCAGTGGGAAGGTGGAAAGATTAAACGGCATAATAAAATTAAGAATGCTAAAATGTCTCAGGAAACAGGGTGAGTTGGCCAGATAGCCTGCCCATAGCCTTATTCAGTGTTAGGTACACTCCAAGGGGAAACCATGGTCTGTCAACCTATGGGATAATATTTGGTTCAGCCCCCAGACTAGGTTGTTATTTCCTACAATAGTTATATCTCCAATCTGATGTATTAACTGATTATGTGACTGCTTTATCTCGAGAATTAATCTATATCCATTTGGAAGTATTCTCCTCCATTCCAGATCCTGAGCGAGATACAGGATCACACAAGTTGGTTCCCGGAGACTGGGTCCTGGTAAAGAAGTTTGTGAGAAAACACACCCTTGAACCCAGATATGATGGTCCTCTCCAGGTTCTCCTAACAAGTGCCACATCAGTCAAGGTGGCTGGGAAGAACATGTGAACACATGCCTCCACTACAAGAAAGTCCCTGTACCTGAGGAAGAGGCTGAGGGAACCAAATGATTCTGTGTATCCTTTTTATTGTCACTACTGTTCAGGCACAGAAGGTAGCCATCAAACAAAAAAGATGATGTAACACAATTCTGGTATAACTCATCCAATACACATGTTGCTACTTTTATATCCTCTTATGAACAAATAATTCCAGGTGCTATGTACAAAAATGTGTATGCATGCATCACTGACACCTATTAGGGTGACAATTGTGATTCTTGGGGAGCAGTGGGTTGGAACCCTGGGGTGCAAACTGGGGGTACAAACCTGAAAACGCCCAAAATAGGAAAGACAAAAATGGGAAGTCACTCTTAGATAGAATGACAATCAACAAACATATAAATCAGCCTTACACCAAAGAGTTCAGGCTGACCATTGAGAATCCTAGCCCAGAAGACAGTGGGACCTATGTTCTGGGCCTATGGTGGGGAGGTGGGTATCCCGGTTCTAGAAAGCCTTTCCAACTGGAAGATATATTCAATAACCCAGAGTGGGGAGTTCCCCAATCCACATCTAGCTCAAACCTCCTGAGGCCCCATATACAGAAGTTAGGGGACATGGTGGCCATAGCAGACCCTACCTTTGAGGAAACCATGGCTACAGGAACTGGGTTCTCAGATGTCAACTTGTGGCTAGAATGTATGAGGTACAATGCAGAGAAACATAACAAGACCAATTTTTATGTATGTGGGGGGCTAGGCCTCATCTGGGAACAGTATCCCTAAACATATCCACCGAACATGAGACGTGTTTCCTTAGCCTGTTTACCGACACAATCACTAACCACTCCCTGTGTGAACATTGGAAGGAAGAATATAGTCATAGTCACCAAGACTCCCAAGCCAGGAGAAGGTATCACTATATATCCTGGCAATTACACATGCCATGGATGGTATCAGGGAATGGGGAAACCCTTTAGGAATTTCACTAGGGGTTACTGTGGATCTTATAGTGAAACCTCTGTAGAGCTAGTACAAAATCAAGTCCAGTCCTTGGGAGACATATACTGGATTTGCGGGGACATGAAAATTAGAAGCAGATTGACAGAGCAGTGGACAGGAGAATGCGCATTGGCCAAGGCCATAATGCTTCTGCATATTTTTCCAGAGACCACTCCACAAATAGAACCAGACTTAAACGACATACCCAGGCTTAACAGGAGGCGTAGGAGTGCCCCAGCAGTAAGCTTTGACCCTCATGTATACATAGACAACATAGGGGTCCCTAGAGGGGTGCCAGATGAGTTCAAAGCAAGAGACCAAGTAGCAGCAGGATTTGAATCTTTGATCCCCATCATCACTGTAAATAAGAATGTGGACTGGATAAATTACATCTACTATAACCAACATAGGTTTGTCTATTACACCAGAGATGCACCCAAGGTTTAGCCGAACAACTAGAAGCCATGTCACACATGACTTTACAAAAATCGCATGGCCTTAGATATGGTCCTAGCTGAAAAGGGGCGTGTGTGTAAAATGGTGCCTAAAACATCCCAGACAACACTGACCCAAATAGTAAGGTGACTTTGGCCATCAGGAAACTTGAGGATTTGTCCAAATAATTAAAAAAGAATTCAGGGCTCACCAACCCTTGGGATCAATACTTCACCTGGGTTAGGGGAGAGTGGCAGGGATTACTAACACAGATAGTAATAACCATCCTGATAATTTTGGTGACCTTGGCTGTCATAGTTTGCTGTATTCTCCCCTGTTTTAAAAAGTGTGTAGGGAAAGTTATTAACCAATGTTCTTTTGCTTTTGTGAATCAGGAAATACCAGATGAAAATTATGAAATGCACTCCGTTACAGTAACTTCCCCTCGGTTTGCAACACCATAAGGTTGCAGGGACAGACAGCACCTGATTGCCCCTCCCAGCTGTATCGAGTAGGGTAATGAATTAGTCATTGCTTTCCTCTATATACAGTTGAAAAAAGTTGCAAAGGGAATGGGCCAGGGGGTAGTTTTTTCCAGTGTGAGGGACAGATTTTTAAATAGACATTTTCAAGGGGGGAACTGTAATGGATGTGAATAATGTGTTACCAAGTGAGGTATATTAAAATGTCTATTTCAATTGAATATTGCATCAGAGGTTTAAATGTTAAGAACCTTAAAGAACTTTTCAGATATTTGTGCCAAACCGCACTGAGTTATCAATAGACTGTAGCTTCCTGTTGCTTCCTCATCCATCTCCCAGAAGTTGCACCAAGACCAGACATGGCGTCAACATATAATAATAGCTTTGATTAATTGTTAAAGTTGTTGAAATTATTGCTAAATTTGCTGAAACTGCTAAAAACTGTTGACACTGTTAGAATCTTATGAATTGTCATAACATGTTTTACATATACTGTATTCTTTTGCAAGGGTATAAAACCAACTAGAAAAGCAGAAATAAATTAGAAGTTTTTCATTCTGAACTAAGCGTCAGAGCGTGATCACTTCATCATGGCATGCATGCTTTAATTTGATAAAGGGGTAGATATAATAATTTCAGAACTTTTATTCTGAATCCAAAACAGTTGCAATCGAGGGAAAGATGAATGCGACCAAGTACAGGGATATCCTGGACGAAAACCTTCTCCAGAGTGCTCAGGACCTCAGACTGGGCTGAAGGGACCATTACCCTAAGCACACAGCTAAAATAATGAAGGAGTGGCTTCACAACAACTGACTGTTCTTGAATGGCCCAGCCAGAGCCCTGACTTAAACCCAATTGAGCATCTCTGGAGAGACCTAAAAATAGCTGTCCACCAACGTTTACCATCCAACCTGACTGAACTGGAGAGAATCTGCAAGGAGGAAGGGCAGAGGATCCCCAAATCCAGGTGTGAAAAACTTGTTGCATCTTTCCCAAAAGAGTCCAAAAAGACTCATGGCTGTATTAGATCAAAGGGGTGCTTCTACTATATACTGAGCTAAGGGTCTGAATACTTAGGACTAGGGATGATCCGAACACCCCTCTGTTCGGTTCGCACCAGAACATGCGAACAGGAAAAAAGTTTGTTCGAACACGCGAACACAGTTAAAGTCTATGGGACACGAACATGAATAATCAAAAGTGCTAATTTTAAAGGCTTATATGCAAGTTATTGTCATAAAAAGTGTTTGGGGACCTGGGTCCTGCTCCAGGGGACATGGATCAATGCAAAAAAAGTTTTAAAAACGGACGTTTTTTCGGGAGCAGTGATTTTAATAATGCTTAAAGTGAAACAATAAAAGTGTAATATCCCTTTAAATTTCGTACCTGGGGGGTGTCTATAGTATGCCTGTAAAGGGGAGCATGTTTCCCACATCTAGAACAGTCTGACAGCAAAATTTCAAAGGAAAAAAAGTAATTTAAAACTACTTGCGGCTATTAATGCATTGCCGGTCCGACAATACACATAGAAGTTCATTGATAAAAACGGCATGGGAATTCCCCACAGGGGAACCCCGAACCAAAATTTAAAAAAAAAGTGACATGGGGGTCCCCCCAAAAATCCATACCAGGCCCTTATCCGAGCATGCAACCTGGCAGGCCGCAGGAAAAGAGGCGGGGACGAGAGTGCGCCCCCCCGAACCGTACCAGGCCACATGCACTCAACATTGGGAGGGTGCTTTGGAGTAGCCTCCCAAAACACCTTGTCCCCATGTTGATGAGGACAAGGGCCTCATCCCCACAATCCTGGCCGGTGGTTGTGGGGGTCTGCGGGCGGGGGGCTTATCGGAATCTGGAAGCCCCCTTTAACAAGGGGACCCCCAGATCCCGGCCCCCCCATGTGAAATGGTAAGGGGGTACCCTACCATTTCACTAAAAAACTGTCAAAAATGTTTAAAATTACAAGAGACAGTTTTTGACAATTCCTTTATTTAAATGCTTCTTTCTTCTATCTTCCTTCATCTTCTTCTTCTTCTGGTTCTTCTGGTTCTTCCTCCGGTGTTCTCATCCAGCATCTCCTCTGCGGCGTCTTCTTCTCTTCTCCTCGGACCGCTCTGCATCCATGGCATGGAGGGAGGCTCCCGCTCTTCTCTTCATCTTCTTCTCTTCTTCATCTTCTTTTCTTCTTCTCTTCTTCATCTTCTTTTCCGGGCCGCTCCGCATCCATGGCATGGAGGGAGGCTCCCGCTGTGTGACGCTTCTCCTCTTCTGATGGTTCTTAAATAACGGGGGGGGGCCACCCGGTGACCCCGCCCCCTCTGGACGCACGATGACTTGACGGGACTTCCCTGTGACATCACGGGGAATGCCACAGGGAAGTCCTGTCATGTCCCGTGCGTCAGAGGGGGGCGGGGTCACCGGGTGGCCCCACCCCCCGTTATTTAAGAACCGTCAGAAGAGGAGAAGCATCACACCGCGGGAGCCTCCCCCCATGCCATGGATGTGGAGTGGCCCGGAGAAGAAGATGAAGAAGAGAAGAAGATGAAGAAGAAGATGAAGAGAAGAGCGGGAGCCTCCCTCCATGCCATGGATGCAGAGTGGCACGAGGAGAAGAAGGGAAGAAGACGCCGTGGAGGAGATGCTGGACGAGAACACCGGAGGAAGAACCAGAAGAACCAGAAGAAGAAGAAGATGAAGGAAGATAGAAGAAAGAAGAAAGAAGAAGCATTTAAATAAAGGAATTGTCAAAAACTGTCTCTTGTCATTTTTAACATTTTTGACAGTTTTTTAATTTACTTTTGTACCCGCTTACCATTTCACACAATGGGGAGGGCCGGGATCTGGGGGTCCCCTTGTTAAAGGGGGCTTCCAGTTTCTGATAAGCCCCCCACCCGCAGACCCCCACAACCACCGGCCAGGGTTGTGGGGATGAGGCCCTTGTCCTCATCAACATGGGGACAAGGTGTTTTGGGGGGCTACCCCAAAGCACCCTCCCAATGTTGAGGGCATGTGGCCTGGTACGGTTCAGGAGGGGGGGACTCTCTCGTCCCCCCATTTTTCTGTGGCCTACCAGGTTGCGTGCTCGGATAAGGGTCTGGTATGGATTTTTGGGGGGACCCCACGCCGTTTTTTTTTTTAATTTTGGCGCGCGGTTCCCCTGTGGCGCATTCCCATGCCATTTTTATCAATGAACTTCTATGTGTATCGTCGGACCGGCAATGCATTAATAGCCGCGAGTAGTTTTAAATGACTTTTTTTCCTTTGAAATGTTATTTTGCTGTCAGACTGTTCTAAACACGGGAAACATGCGCCCCTTTACAGGCATACTATAGATACCCCCCCGGTACGAAATTTAAAGGGATATTACACTTTTATTGTTTCACTTTAAGCATTATTAAAATCACTGCTCCCGTAAAACTTTTTTTGCATTGATCCATGTCCCCTGGGGCAGGACCCAGGTCCCCAAACACTTTTTATGAAAATAACTTGCATATAAGCCTTTAAAATTAGCACTTTTGATTTCTCTCATAGACTTTTAAAGGGTGTTCCGCGGCATTCGAATTTGCTGCGAACACCCCAAATTGTTCGCTGTTCGGCGAACTTGCGAACAACGGATGTTCGAGTCGAATATGAGTTCGACTCAAACTCAAAGCTCATCCCTACTTAGGACCATGTGATATTTCAGTTTTTCTTTTTTAATAAATCTGCAAAAATGTCAACAATTCTGTGTTTTTCTGTCAATATGGGGTGCTGTGTGTACATTAATGAGGAAAAAAAATGAACTTAAATGATTTTAGCAAATGGCTGCAATATAACAAAGAGTGAAACATTTAAGGTGGTCTGAATACTTTCCGTCCCCACTGTATATATATATATACACACACGCAATTTACTTAATCTGCTATCATGTGGCCAACCATGGTGTCTCTTCCAATATCAGTGATTGGCAGTTGCAAACCATGTATGCAGCTGGCCTATTTTGTTGATTCCCCATTGACAGATAACAGGCAGTGTGCAGACCACCAGGAAATGACATGAGTGCTGCTAGAAGCACTTTCCCTCACTAAGGCTACTTTCACACTGAGGCGCTTTACAGGTGTTTTAGCGCTAAAAATAGCACCTGCAAAGCGCCTGTAAACCGCCTCGTCTGTCCCTCCAGTGTGAAAGCCTGAGTGCTTTCACACTGGAGCGGTGTGCTTGCGGGACAATAAAAAAAGTCCTGCAAGAAGCATCTTTGTATATATACTGCTCCTAAAGCACCCTTGCCCATTGAAATCAATGGGCAGTGCCGCTGAAGCGACTGCAGAGCGCTTCAGCAGCGGCACTACACAGGCACTATTAACCTATTCATCAGCCGCTAGCAGGGGTTAAAAGCGCCCCACTAGTGGCCGAATAGCACCATTAAAACAATAATAATGCGCCCTTAAAAATAGCAGCGCTTTAAGGCCGATGCTCCCACCACCTGTGTGAAAGTGCCCTTAAGACCAGAAGTAAGAAGAATTGGGACACCTGACTGCAAGTTCAGGTAGGAGATTGTGGAATTCGATGGCATTTGTATTGTGTTTTTTTCACTGTAATAAGCTTACCTTCCTCTTCTGTCTGTCAGGCTGTCTGGCTTTGTGTAACATTCTACAAACACCTCCCTCTTTTAAATCCCAACACAGGTGGGTGTTGCCCCACAGGTGTGTCCCATGCTTCCAAAATTGAAAACGCATGGAATAAATTACCCCATACAAATTCACAATAAATTTCCTACCTATTACCCCAAGGCTACTTCTGACACAATAAATCCTATTAATTGTTTGTCAAAATGTAACAATAGATCAAATAGGGTCATATAAAAACGAGAGTGCTTACAAAAGCCAAATGACTAAAAGAGAATAAATATAGTTTCTGACTCTTCATATAAAAAATATGTATCAATAAATGTACACAGTAATTTTTCATATTCGCCTAATAATAAATTTCCATCATGCATAAAAGTGTAATCATGGAATAATCAAAAAATCTGGTCGTGACTTCATCCCATTTTCATGCATCATTCCATGATGTGTCCCATATCTCCCATACATCAAGATGCGATTCTATCTGGAAAAAAAAACATTCAATATATATACAAATAATAATCCCTATTGATTCCATCCGGATACTAATGCCGTGTACATACAATCAAACTTTTCATCAGACTCAACTCCGAAGGACTTTGACGGAGTTCCGCTGAAACGGACTTGGCTACACACAATCACACCAAAGTCCGACCGTCTAGAATGCGGTGGCGTACATCAGGTACGACGGGTCTATAAAACGGAAGTGCAGTAGCAAGTGCGCCACCCTTTGGGCTCCTTCTGCTAATCTTGTGTTTACCTCGTGTTAGTAGAAGTTTGGTGAGAGACGATTCGCACTTTTCAGACTCGTGTTTTTTCAGATAGTTTAACTGTTGTTCAGTTTGTGCTTGTGGGGTTTGTATCTGCTTTTCAGTGCGTGTAGTCAGTTCGCATTTGTTCATTCAGTGCGTTCTTGTCTCTCGTTGCTGATTTTCAGCTCGCTCTTCACAGGCCTTTCCGTTCTTCAGTGCATTCTGTTTAAGTTCGTTCTGACCAGCTGGCCGTTTTGAAGCCATGTTGCGTGTACGTACTCATCGTAGAGTTCGTGCTTTGCTTGGGCTTGGTGTTGTAGTTCTTCAACCCAAGCCCAGTCCATGAACAGGGTGGGGAGGAGTTCATGGACCAAGAATTGGTTGCTCCAGCTTGACCAATTCTCTCACATGCCTTTGCTTCATGAGATCCGTGAGAATAATCCTGACGATTTCAGGAACTTTCTCAGGATGACGGACCCCGTTTTTCACTGTTTGTTGGCTTTGCTGACCCCTTATATCAGCAGGCAGGATACCTGCATGAGGCAAGCCATCACTCCGGAGCAGAGGCTAGTCGCCACGTTGCGGCACTTGGCGACTGGGAGAAGCCTGCAGGACCTCAAGTTCTCAACAGGCATCTGCCCCAGGCTCTGGGGATCATTATCCCAGAGACCTTTTCTGCTATAATTCAGGTCCTGCAGAAGGACTATATTAAGGTAAGATTTATCCTTTAACATCACATTTTATTGTATTTAATGTTTGCTAATGCATAGTATTTCTTTCCTTAATCCCTAATTACCATGATTGCAATATGCTGTGAATGTCCCCTTTGTCCTCATGCATGCTGTAATCTTTTAATGCTCCTTTTTTGTCCTTCATGCATATTTGCCTTCACTAACCTCCCCAGCATGCTATGCTGGGCCCATATCCACCTAGTCTACTCATTTAACAATGTATTTTGTCAGCTCCATTGTAGTACTTTACCCTAAACACCCCCTTAAAATGTGTCCAAATGGTATGTGTGTCCTCAAATTAATTTATAAGCTTCCCCCCTTAAATGTTATCAATGGGCCATCAGAGGGGGTGAGGAATCTGATAAGTGGGCCTTATATTTTATTATTTAAATACTAATTAAAATAAATGTTATACTGATGTTGGGCAAGGATATTTTTTGTGTAATCTGCTTGCAATGTTATGTGCAAAAGTACTTATATTTTTTTTGCTTGTTTCACTCCCCAGTTTCCTTCAACGCCACAGGAATGGCAGGTGGCATCCCATTTTGCAACCCGTTGGGACTTTCCCAACTGTGGAGGGGCAATAGATGGGAAGCACGTCCACATCGTACCACCACCCATTTGGGTCATACTATTTTAACTATAAGGGGTTTCATAGTATCGTGTTAATGGTGGTGGTGTCAGCACAATATGAATTTCTGTATGTGGACGTGGGGAAGAATGGCCGGATGTCGGATAGAGGAGTCTTCGCCCAGGTGGAGCGTCTCCAGTGTGGTGGCCTGGTATTGCCACCTGATGCGGATAATGTGGAAGGACTCCCCTTTGTCTTCATTGCAGATGAAGCCTTCGGTCTGGGCGAGCACCTGATGAGGCAATACCCCCAAAGGACCCTCACCCCGGAGAGGAGGGTTTTTAACTACCGGCTGGTCAGAGCAAGAAGAGTTGTGGAGAATGCCTTCGGGATAATGGCCAGCCGGTTCCTCCTGTTTCTGACAGCAATCCATATGGCGGAATACAAGCTTTATCATATTGTCCTAGCATG
This sequence comes from Aquarana catesbeiana, assembly GCF_042186555.1. Lineage (NCBI taxonomy): Eukaryota > Metazoa > Chordata > Amphibia > Anura > Ranidae > Aquarana > Aquarana catesbeiana. The sequence continues at coordinate 223,614,754 of NC_133331.1, read as the reverse complement.
CTGCATCCTGCACAATTTTCTAAGTAAAAATGGAAGAAATTATATTGCATCAGTTGGGCCTGAGGCCGGACTTACAGACAATCCTCTTACAGGCCTAGCCATTGCAATGCCAGACAATGTCTGATTTTTATTAAATAAAAAAAATAAATGATCAGATAAAATCTCGAAATGTATTTATTGCTTGCTTTTATTTTTGGCTGTCTCCTAGTGCACTTGTAGTGCCAAGTTGATTTTCCTTTAGTAAATAAGCCCCATTGTCACTGTAAACACAAAATTACTTACAAAACTGGTATTGAGCATTGAAAGAAGAAGCCACACATTGTTGATTAGCAAACTTTTTAATCTATGCACATTCACATGTGCATTTATAATTATTTAAAAAAAATACATATTTCTTTTTTTAACAATATAATTTTTTTTTAAACTTTTATTTTTATTTTATTTTTTTTAAAAAACTTTTTTTTTTTTTTACAAACAGGCATGTTTTAAAACATAACATACATACAACTCTGGAACTTACAAAGTTCAACATCTAGAAAATGAAGGCAATATCAGACATTATAGTATCAAAAATGTCTTGATATTGCCCTAAATCAGATGGGTTGATGTCACCCTGTAAAAGCCAAATTTTAAAGATGCACACAAATTGGGATTTCAAATGGGTAATGTCAACATGTGCTATCTCCCATCATGGGGGATCAATGGACATGTTTTGTGGGTGCAATCCCTTCCTCTCACCTACTAGTGTTATGAGGAAGGGGTTGCACCCACAAAACACGTACATTGAGATCCCCTGATGGCATCAGCCGTGTGCATCTTCAAAAGTTGGCTTTTACAATTGTAAAAAATTAAAGGACAGAATGTGGTCATCTAAAAAGGAAATTAAGAACATGATCAATTTCGTTTAAGGGAAAAAGGGATTAAATTCTCCCCAAAACATCAATCATGTTCTTCATTTCCTGCTGCATGATGTCCAGCCGATTGGGCATGATGTCCAGGCTATTGCACATGCCATCAATCTTCCCATTCCAGGCCATGATCTGGCCAATCTGGGCGCTGTCGGTGGAAAATGGTTCTGCCGCTTCCCCTTCCACAACCAGCACATCACCTAAAATTGATGAAAAAACATGTATTTAGAAATATGCAGGCATACATAGTTTACCTGAAGCTGGGGTGTCAGACACTCACCTGGTGGGGTGCCCATGTCGCCCACTTCCTCCACCTCTCCTTCGTCCACATCCTTGGGGGGGCTGGGGCTTACTTGCAATTCAGGCTGTCGAGGTCGGGGGTCCCTGGGATCCTGTTGTCTGAGTCTTTTCTCCCCTATGAGAATGAAACCAAAGGTATACTCAGCACACAGATAGTTGAGTCCAGAAATAACATTGCTTGAAATGGTGTACAATTGTCTTTTTGGGAAGAGATCCAAGTTGAAGACATGATTAAAGGCCCTTTTTTACCAAGCTGGAATACTTACCTTTTTTGGCCAAGTTTCACAGATGGAGACACCCCAAGTATCCACTGGAGCACCTGTGTGGGTTACCCTAAAAAATGTGCCCTGGTGTCCCACACTAGTGCTCCTGAGTCCAGATGAGTAAACAGCTGCTGAGTGTCCTCGCCTTACATTCCACTGAATCAAGTTTGCAATTCATTCAAGTTTCAAAGACATCTAAACTTCTTTTAATAAGACAAATTAGCAAGACCAAAATGTAGTTAAAACCCTGTATCAACTAAATACATTGTATATATTATCAAACGATGTTTCCTTCAAACTATGTTTCCTACTAACAATGTTTCCTACGAACGAATACTGGGTCCACGAACATGAAAGTAGCCATTTAAAATTGTACAACAGTAAAAAAAAGCACATGGAGCAGCATTTTGAAGCACTTTCTTTATTCTTCTGTACTGATCCGGCTCCCTCAGTTTAAGGTCGGACCAGCGTTTCCTTAATTGGTCTTTGGAGCGGCGTACCCCAAAATTCTGCTGCAGAGTCTTAACTTTTGACATGATTTTGGCCTTGCGCAAATTCGGCTGGGTGTACGGTCCATGCTTCCCATCATAATCGTTCCTCCGCAAGATGTACACCATCTCCACCATTTCCTCAAAGGCCATATTGGAGGCCTTAAATCTCGTCTTCCCGGATCGGGAGGTTTCGGGCTCCAGGCTTTCCTCAATACTGGAATAATTTACAAACACCTGCTGTGTTTCCGCCATGTTGCTTCTAACTGCGCACCGTAGAGAGAAGGGGTGGGGAATATTCGTGAAAAAGAACATCAGGGGTGGGCGACGCAGGCGGAGTTTCACGCATGCGCAGTCTATATAAAGCTAACACGAATATGCCATACGTACGTTCTGTGCGTAGAGAAGGGGACGGGGAATATTCGTGAAAAAGAACGTCGGGCGGGCGACACAGGCAAAGTTTCACACATGCGCAGTGTATATAAAGCTAACATGCATGTGCCGTACGTGCGCGAATGAAAGAAGAACGGAAGTTGCGAGCGTCCGAAACGAAGGTAATTTTTAAACTATTTGGAACATCAGTAGCCTATACTGCTTAAAGATTGAGGCCTATGTTGGGATAAGATTATGAGAGTTTAGGCTAACATTAGTGTTTTTGTCTTGTGTATTGTGTTACAGAAAAAATGAATAATAAGTTTAAGGATCCTGAATTCATGTCCCAATTTATTGACAAGTACAGAGAGATGAGCAATCTGTGGGAGGTCAGACACAAGTTATATTACAACAAACCAGTAAGGAAGGCAACGCTGGAGAGACTTCTGGCGTTTGTGTATACTTTGATCCCAGAAGCAACCATAAAGATTTTGGTACGTAAAATTGGGATCTTGAGGAATATGTATAGGAGGGAGCATAACAAGATCCAGGCTTCCCTGAGGTCAGGAGCATCAGCAGATGATGTGTATAAACCCAGGCTGTGGTACTTCGAAAAACTGCGTTTTCTTGAGGACCAGCCTGAAGCCAGGGAATCTCTTTTGACCCTTTCCTCCACCCTTCCCTCCACCCCAGCAGAGGCTGACGAGGAACAACCTGGGCCTTCCATCCTGGAAGTAGTGGATGCTCCCAGCTGGAGCCAGGTATATTATTTTTAGACATATTTAGTGTCCTAATATTAATGATGTTAACTAGATGTTATAATTGATTACCTATTAAGGATTTTATCCAAAAAATGATGTATACATATCAATTGACAGTAGTGGCCAAAAATGTTTGTCACCAGCTTGAAAAAATGCTGGTGTCAGAATGATACTCTTTTATATGTATTAACATTGAATTTGCAAGTCATGAGCTGAAAATTGTGTGTGATTGATAAACCAAAAACTAAAACTATGTCCTTTTTTATACACAGGATGAGCTCAGCCAGGACGAGGGTCTGGAAAGTGGCAGGCAGGAGGCCGGGCCAACTGACAGCCAGGAGGTGGGCGGGCCCAGTGTCAGCCAGGAAGTGGCCGGGCCCAGTAGGAGCCTCACCCAATCGCAGGTGCCTCTCCTCCGCCTTCATACAAAAAGGCCCAGGAAGGGGACAGTGACAGAGGAGGCATCACCGCGTCTCATTAGAGAAGCTACAAAATGTCCTCAGGAGCCCCCTTGAAGCTTAAGAGGCTTATGGCTGCTATATGGCCAGCAGGTTGCTCGAATTGGAGAAGGGCCAACGCCTCCTCTGTGAAAGAATTATTTGTGATGCCCTTTACAAGGTGCTGAGGGGCGAGTTAACTGCCAACAGCCAAATATATGATCAAGCCCCTCCTCCTCCTCCTGCCACAAGTCAACCACCAGAGCCACAGCCTCCAAGGAAGGCTGCAGGGAAGGGTTCAGGGCAGCGTGGAGGGAAGGCTGCAATGAAAAGAAGAAAGTGATGACCTGGGTTCAGGCTGGTCTGACAGAAGACGCAGGCTGGTGTAGTAACACAGCCTGGGGACAGATATGTCATCTGCTGCTGGTCTTGATCTCTGGGATTCCTGGACTGGATTGTGCTCCCTATTATATGGACTCCTCAAGAGCCCAATTTTCTATTCCACAGACTTGATGTGTGCCCTGGGGCCAAAAGTCTTCACAAATTCCAAAAGTTTCTCCAGCGTTGCCTTCATCTTTATTTTGTTAACTCAAATAAATGGATATTTTATTTATTTATTTATTTTTTTAATTCTTTTTATTAAATTTTCAGTACAAACAGACATGAATGTCCCATAAGGTAACATACCTTACCAGTTTGGCCTCGCAGGGCCTGAAACAGTACTAACATAATTCAACCTAACTCCCACCCCTCCCTCCATCCCGACCAGTCGCCATACACAAAAACAAGTACAGAAATAATTACCATATTGTGCACCTTATAATGGAAAACATATCATTAAGATCGTATCCTTCTACTATCTGATATCTTATGGTAAGAAAAACCCACTTAATTTATCATCAGAGACTACATCCATGAATCAGATTGGCAAGACAATCATTTCCCAACTCTAATAACCGCCTAAGTAAACTATTATTGCTTGCTTATCCTACTGTAGCCGTAGAGTCTAGCCAGGCCTGCCAGACCTTATTGAACTTCTTTTCACACCCTCTAGATCTAACGGTTGCTTTATATAAATGAATGACTGAGTTCAGTTTTTTCCAGTAAGACAATGTGGGAGCAACAGTTTTTTTCCAATTCAATAGTATGGCTTTTCTACCGTAAAATAACACAATATTTAATAGAGTACGGTGAGCCCGAGACGGGACCACCTCCTCCACTAACCCAATTAGGCAGACTCTAGGTGTCATTGGAACTGGGGTGCTAAGTACCTCTGCCAGACATTCTGTAATACCCAAACAGAAAATATGAATTTGCGAGCATGTCCAAAAAATATGTTCTACATCTGCTGGGGCATAAGAGCATCTCCAACACTGGCTGCTAGCTGTGGGATATATGCGAGACAACCTAGCTGGTGTGAAATATACGCGGTGAAGAAACTTAAAATGAATTAGACGGTCTCTCGCTGAGACTAGGTATTGAAAGGGATGGTCCCACATATCATCCCAGTCCTCTCCCTGAATGTCAGTAATTTCCTTCTCCCACCGTTCTCTACACTTGACAATTCCCAAGGGTGTTTTGTTAAAGAGAGATTTGTACACTTAGGACAGAGGCTTAACCAATTCCTCTTCTGTTAAGAGGTTCTCCAATGATGATGGTACACATTCAATTCTCTTGTCCTTAAATTGCTCCTGAAAAGCATGACGCAACTGTAAATAACGGAAGAAAAAAAGAGTTGGGTAGGTTATGTCTGGCCTTTAACTGATCGAATGTACAAAGCTCCCCATCTCTAGTAATATCATTCAATACTTTAACACCCTTGCATGCCCAGATCATGGGGTCAGGAAAGCAGAAAAAATGCGGGAATTTCGTGTTCATCCATAATGGAGCCGAAGGAGTGACTCCCGAATAGTTAGGGGACATCAAAGTAGTAGTAATTTCCCATGTTTTATTCGTTGACTTCATCGAATCCGGCAGGGGCAAACAAGATTTCAAGCCCCTATAAAGGGCCAACTTTAAACTTTCATACGACCCCAGATGTGCTGCCTCCACAACCGTAGCGGAATCACCATTATCCACTATCAACCATCACCTGGCAAAAACCATCTGTCCCACCAGAAAATACTTCTGCCAGTCGGGCAATGCCAGACCACCCTGACCCCAAGGCTTCTGCAGAATTTTGATGCTTATATGTGGAGATTGTGGTGACCATAGGAAAGATCCTATTATGCTATTTAGTGATTGAAAAAAGGATTCTGGGATCCACAAAGGGGAATGGCGTAGGAAATACAAAATTACTGATAAGAATTTCATTTTAATAAGACTTATTCTACCCAACAGTGATAGAGGTAGATTCTTCCATGCTGATGTTTTTTGCTTAAGTCTATTAACTAATGGGAGGAGGATAAGGGACATATAGTCATGAATATTGGCAGTTATTTTAACCCCAAGATAAGTTATTGAGGAGACCCATTGAAGCGGTAATGTATCATCTATTAGAAGTTTGGCTGCCATGCCCAGTGGCAAAATTGATGACTTGCTCCAATTTGCTCTCAGACCCGAAAAGGTAGCAAATTTGTCTAAGATCCATAGAGCAGCCCTGAGAGACGGCCCAGGATCCCTGAGAAACAAGAGCATGTCATCAGCGTACAACGCAATGCATTCTTTTATAGTTCCCACCTGAATTGCTCCCACATTCTCAGACTGCCTAAGAGCCCTGGCCATAGGTTTCATCATTAAAACGAAGAGAAAAGGGGAGAGCGGACAACCCTGCCTAGTGCCTCTTCCCATTTGAAAAAACTCAGAGACCAGGAAACCCAGCCTAATCGCCGTCTTAGGTGCACCATACAGGAGTGTAACCCAGCGGCAAAAACCAGGACCAAACCCCATGGCCTTCAACACTGCTTGCATATATTGCCAGTCTACAGAGTCAAAGGCCTTCTCAATGTCGATGGAGACAATGACTCTGGCCGGATACTCTGTATTATCCATCTGCAAATGTGTGAACAATCTTCTAAGATTTGTATCAGTTGACATGCCAGGCATAAAGCCAGTTTGGTCAATATCAACCAGGGTCGGAATAACCCTGGTCAATCTTGTAGCCAGCACTTTAGCTAAAATCTTGAGATCCATGTTAAGCAATGCTATAGGACGATATGAGGAGCATACCTGTGGGTCCTTGCCAGGCTTCAAAAGAAGCACCATATATGCTTCCATCATTGAGTCCGGCAACGCACCATGTTCCCAACAGTGTGCATACAGTAAATTTAATCTGCGGGCCAGTTGTGACATATAGTGCTTATAAAAATCAGCGGGAAAGCCATCTGGACCCAGGACCTTCTGTGGAGGGAAAGCAAGTATGGCTGCCTCAATTTCTAACACAGAAATATTTTGATCAAGCTGAACCAAATCCGCATCGGACAGCTTTGGCAGTGAAAGACTAAACAGAAGCCCTTCCAACTCTGCCAAATCATAGGGCGGAATAGGTGAATAAACAGATTTATAAAAATTTACAAATTCGCCCAGAATTCCCACTGGGTCTGAAACTGGCGCTCCCAGACTATTTTTTATCACTGGTATGCTAACTGGTATTCTTTGGTCCGCTGCCAAATTTGCCAACAGCTTACCATTTTTGTCCCCCTCGGCAAAAATATTCTCTGCCCTATGCCTCGCCTCCGTATGAGCCAGGTCTGTGAAGTGTAATTCCACTGACCTTCTACAACCCAGAAGGGATGAATAATTAGCTTCCAAGGGAGAGTTTGCTTGAATATTTGGCCAGAAGAATTTCACATTCCGCATTGTGTTCCTTCCTGTCTGCTTTTATTGCTGAAATGCATTCACCTCTTGATATTACTTTAAAAGTATCCCAAACTATAGGTGAGTCAGCTGAGTTTATATTTATTGCCCAGAACGTATCCATTGCAGCTTGTACCTGAGTAGCAACCTGTTCTTCCTGCAACCAACCCCAAGAGCCAATCTCCAACCCCCTCTCCTTCCCCCGGAGGGGAAGGCCAAGGTGACCAGCATTGGATTATGATCAGAGGTCCCACCAGCCAGATACTCTGTTCAGAATGAAAGCATTCCCAAATGCTAAATCTATTCTGGCTGAAGATTTATGTGTGGTAGACAGATGGGAATAGGACACTGTATCCGGATGCTTCCACCTCCACATTTCAGTTAACCCTGCTACAGATGCCCAGGAAGACAGTTCCCCTGAAGCCAGCCTATTAGCATTAGAGGAATCCAATGTTGGATCCAAGATGATTGAAGTCACCCATGAATAAAATAAAAAATAAAAAAATAAAATAAAAAATAAAAGTTCATATGAGGAGATAGTGTCACCAATAGATTGTACAACAATTGTACCTGAAAAAGGTGGAGGTAAGTAAACATTCACCAATAGTAATTTTTGAAAAGCCACTTCTAATACCAGTGCCACATATCGTCCCCCCCCGGATCCGTAATCACTTGATGAATTGTACATGCTATGGCTTTACTAATCAAAAATTCAAGTTACGCTTACCGGTAACGTCTTTTCCAGTAGTCTTTCAGGACAGCCACATTGAGAGACCTTGGCTTCTCCTCTTCCTTGGAAACACTGCGCCAGCCCCCATAAATTTACAACTCCCCCTGCCAGCCTCAGTTTTTTCTAGAGCACCTCCAGTTAGCTGGGGAGACACAAGAACACGTTAATAACATACTATCACATATTACTATTGTGCCCTTTTTTAGGTCTTCCTCAAGACCCCCTAAAACTTTGGGTGGGTACTAGGGCTGTCCTGAAAGACTACTGGAAAAGACGTTACCGGTAAGCGTAACTTGAATTTTCCCTCCCCGTCTTTCAGGACAGCCACATTGAGAGGATAGACGAGCACTTACCACTTAGGGTGGGACAACAGCTTGCAATACCTTTCGCCCAAAGGATTGCTCACTTGCTGATACCAGATCCACTCTGTAGTGTTTCACAAATGTGGTGAAACTGGACCATACGGCTGCCTTGCAAATCTGCTCTGGCGTTGCTCCAGCTCTTTCCGCCTGTGAAGCTGCCATAGCTCTGGTAGAGTGTGCTTTAATTCCCATGGGGGCTTCTCTACCCCCTAGCCTGTAGGCCTGAGTAATAGCTTTTCTAAGCCATCTGGCAGTGGTGCGTCTAGACGCCTTCTGTCCCCTTCTTGCTCCGCAAAAAGAAATAAAGAGAGAGTCTGACTTTCTGAAAGTCTTTGTCAGCTCTAAATAACGTAGGATACATCTCCTGATGTCTAAGGTATGAAACCTAAATTCCCTTTCACTTGAGGGATTAGGACAAAAAGTTGGCAAAATTACCTCCTGGCTTCTATGGTATTTTGAAGCCACCTTCGGTAAAAAAGCCGGGTCAGTCTTAAAAACGAATCTATCCGAAAACATTACACAAAAGGGGGGTCTAATTGAGAGGGCCTCCATTTCACTAACCCTCCTAGCTGTGGTTACAGCCACCAAAAACACAGCCTTATACGTTAGGTCCTTTAGAGTACATTCCTCTAAAGGTTCGAACGGGGGTTCTGTCAAAACCTGTAAGACCAGGGAAAGGTCCCATTTAGGGAAGGAAGGGCCCTGCACTGGTCTCTGTCTTGAAAGGGCTTTGAAAAACCTGACCACCCAGTAGTCAGTGGCCAAGGATTTCTCTAGGTACGTGCTAAGTGCTGACACTTGGCTTTTAAGGGTACTGATGGCCAACCCCTTCTCAGCCCCGCATTGCAGAAACTCCAGGACTGCTATAGGGCTCTGCACCTTAAAGGAGTTTTCTTGGCACCAAGCTCTAAAGCGCCCCCAAACCTTTTGGTAGATTTGGGGCGTCTCCTCCTTTTTACTGTCAAGAAGGGTGGATACCAGTTGATTGGAAAAGCCTTTGCTTCTTAGAATCTCTTCTTCAGAAGCCAGGCGGCTAAGTTCCAGCGGCCTACCTGAGGACAAAGAACTGGGCCCTGCGATAGGAGATCCTTTCTGGTCAGAAGGAACCAGGGAGGTTCCGCTGCAAACCAACCGAGGATCGAGAACCAAGCTCTCTTGGGCCAGTAGGGAGCCAATAAGATCAGTGTGGTGTTTTCTGCCTGGAATTTTCTTAGAACTGCTGGCAGAAGCACCTGAGGTGGGAAGGCATAGCAAAGTCTGAAGTGCCAGCTTTGTGTCAGGGCGTCTACCCCTGGTGCGTTTTCCCACCTGCTGAGAGAGAAGAAATATGGGGTCTTTGTATTGCTTCTTGAGGCAAATAGGTCTACTTCTGGGAGGCCCCATCTCTTGACTATGAGATCGAACACCTCCTGACTGAGTGCCCAGTCGGCCTCTCTCAGTTGCGTCCGGCTGAGAAAAATCGGCCACTATGTTTTCCTCTCCCTTCAAGAAAACTGCTGAAAGAGACAGAGCATTGGCTTCCACCCAGCCGAGGATCTCTGTGGCTAGGCTTAACAGAACCCCGCTTCTCGTGCCACCTTGCTTGTTTATATAAGCAATGACCGAAGAGTTGTCTGACCGAACCTGGATGTGTTGCCCCAGTAGGTCTTCCCTGAAAGCTCTGAGCGCCAGACCAACTGCTTTTAGCTCCTTCCAGTTGGAGTACCTTTTGAGCTCCTCCTTTTCCCATGTCCCCTGCGCCCACCAAGGTCCCAGATGTGCCCCCCAGCCTCTGCCACTTGCGTCTGTAGTGATCACTCTGGATACCGGTATGATCCACAGGCGCCCCTGTGACAGATTTATCTGTTTCCTCCACCACCAAAGGGACCTTTTGACCCGAGAAGGGATCGAAAGCAGATTGTCTAAAGACTCCTGGCTGTGGTCCCACACCTTTAAAATCAGTGCCTGCAGGGGACGGAAGTGGAGGCCTGCCCACTGGACTGCTGGGATGGCAGACGTTAGTAGGCCGAGGGATGACATGGCCACTCGTATTGATACCTGCTGATTGCTCTGAAGACATCCTACTGCTTGGTCTAGCTTTTGAATTTTCTCTGGTGGGAGAAAAACTCAGCTGAGTAGAATCCAGCAGGTATCCTAGATAGGAAATTTGTTGAGCGGGAATAAGGCTGGATTTTTCCAGATTTAGTAGCCATCCTAGCCCTCTCAGGGTTGTCTTTGTTAATTCCAGATACCTGATTAGTTGCTCTGAAGACGGTGCGAAGAGAAAAAGATTGTCTAGGTATGCAATAATTGATACCCCCCTGATTCTCAAAAAAGCCATGGCCTCTGCCATGACCTTTGTAAATACTCGGGGTGACGAGGATAGGCCAAATGGCAGCGCCTGAAACTGCAGGTGAATAGTTTCGTCTTCTACCCTTACTGCCAGGCGTAGGAACTTTTGAAAGGCCTCCGCAATGGGGATGTGGAGGTAAGCATCTTTCAAATCCAAAGACATCATGTAACAGTTCTGGGGTAGTAACGCTCTGACAGTGAATATCGATTCCATCCGGAATCTATTGTAGATAATCACTTTGTTCAGAGGTTTCAGGTTTAGAATTAACCTGTAACTCCGAGGGTTTAATGTGAATAAAAGCCTGTCCCTTCTTCTTCTTTTGGAACTCTGCACACTACATTCTGTTGTTTTAGTTCCATTAATGCCCCTAGGAGGGCTTCCGCTTTTGCCGTACCCCTGGGGAGAAGCGTTATTAGGCTTTGACGTGGCGGGGTCTCTGTAAACTCTAAACAGTACCCCCTTCGTATGATCCCCAGGATAAATTGGTTGGGAGAGATTACTTCCCATTGTGGAAGGAAGGCTCCCAATCTTCCCCCCACTGTGACCCCTGAGTCACTGGGGCTTACTGGGTTACTCAGGAGGGCGAAAAAAATCGCCCCTCCTTTGCCCTTACCCCTTTGGCTCCAAGGCTTCTTCTCCTGAGTCTTGGGAGGCCTTCTTTTTTGTGAACGAAACCCCCTCTTGGGTTGATTTACGGTTTTACCTTTTACTGGGAAAGCCTTCTTTTTATCGGCAGTACCGTCTAACACGGTCTCCAGACCTGGGCCAAAAAGCAGATCACCGGTCAGCGGAATGCCACAAAGTTTAATTTTTGAGGCATTGTCGCCTGGCCAAGTTTTGAGCCAGAGGGCTCTTCTGGCTGAGTTAGCAAGTGCTGCAGTCCTGGCTGACATGCGCACTGACTCAGCTGAAGCATCCGCTATATATGCTATGCCTCTTAGGATTGTTGGAAAGGACGACAAAATAGTCTCCTTTGCCATACCTGCCTCAAGATGAGCATGGATTTGTGTCAGCCAGTGCTTGAGGTTTCGGGCCACAACCGTGACTGGCATCTCTGGTTTCAGATTACCTAGAGTTAATTCCCAGGTCTTTTTTAACAGGGAATCAATTCTCTTGTCCATGGTATCTGTCAGAGCTCCCAGATTCTCGAAGGCCAGATCTGTGTGTCTGGACACTTGTGAGAATGCTGCGTATAATCTGGGGTTCTTGTTCTAGATTGAGGCAGGATCGTCCGAAAAAGGGAATCTTCTTTTAAGAGACCCACAGAAGAAGGGCTTCCGTTCGGGATCCTGCCATTCTTTTTTGACCGTATCTATTAGGACCTCATGAACAGGAAATACCTTTCTTTTCTGTTCCTTTAATCCCCTATACATCTGGTCATGGAGAGATAGGGTTTTTTTGTCCTCCTGGATACCCAGGATGGTGTAGATAGCCCCTAGGAGGTCCTCTACCTCCTCAAGGGACAACTTGTACCTTGAGGGCCTTCTGCACTCCCCATCCCTACTCTCCCCCTCCGATTCATCCTGAGAACTGGAGGTAGCACTGTCTGGTTCCACCCCAGCTTCCTCTCTGGAAGTGCCCGCCACTTCTTCTCCTGAAGCAGTGGCCCTAGGAAGGGAAGATGCTGAGTCCTGTGCCAAAAGCGGGGTTGTATCTGCGATGCAGGTGAGGGTTTAAGGGGAACCTGTAACCCTTCAAACAGGGTCTTAAAAGATTGGAAAGTTGAGGATAACTCCTTGACTGATGCTGCTAACCTTGATTCCTGTTCAGCAGCTCTCTCATTTACTAAAGTATCAATACAGTCCTTGCATAGGACCAAGCCTCCCCCAGGGTAGCCATACAGGAGGCACATTTTCTCTTAGAGCTATGCTGGGGTTTTTTCTTAGAAGATTTCTGAAAAACATGGAAAAAAAAAACAAAGCACCAATCAAAATCCCACAAAACCTCATACAGAAATACAACCATGGGGAGAGTCAAGTTCCTCCTCAAACATGAGGGACTTGGTCTCCCCCCCTCTGCCCACCTAGAGGGGTTCCTTCCCCTCCCCCCACTACAGGAACTATAAGGGGGGAGGGAGAGCCTAGGTAGAGGGGGAACCCTTCCCCAGGGTACCCTTACCTTAGGCTGGCTGGAGCTGGCATCGCTGAGTGCCGTCTGAGCATCCGCTTCCGACATGCTGGTGGGCGGCCTGTGGAGTCCTCACACCGCCTTTGCAGTGAACAAACTCCTCTCCAGCCTGTGCCCAGCCCTCCATCTAGTGCCACGCTACCCGGAACCGGAAGTCGCGGGTCAAAGGACGCACTTCCGCCGTCCTTTGCCGTCCGGCCCGCTCGGCTCCACTGCGGCCTGTACCCTGTACAGGGGGGACAGAAATGCCTCCTGCAAACAGCTCTGTGGCTGTGAAAGAGGGCCCCCCAGACTTCCACCAGCGCTCGGTGAAGTGGGGGAGGCAGACGAGATGCGGCCAGTAAGTAGCCTGCCGCTGCCCCAGAGACCGCGGTCTCTTAGTTAGGGACTTTTTAAAAATATAGCCCCCAGTCTCCCTGACTGCTTAGGCCTGGTTCCCAGCGCAGTGTCTCCCCACCGGGGGAAACAGAAATAACTGAGGCTGGCAGGGGGAGGTGTAAATTTATGGGGGCTGGTGCAGTGTTTCCAAGGAAGAGGAGGAGCCAAGGTCTCTCAATGTGGCTGTCCTGAAAGACGGGGAGGGAAATAGATATTCCTCTAGCATAGGTGGAGTAGGAGGAGTGAAATTACATCTGTATCCAGGGTCTACGCAAAGAGAGGATCCTATTTCCTTTCAGGTGCGTTTCTTGAAGGAGAAAGATATGTGGCTTTATCTGTTTGAGATACTGAAATACTGCGGCCCTCTTAAATTTATTATTTACTCCTCTAACATTCCAGGACACTTTTTTTATCCTGCTATCCATTATTTTTGTTTAATAGAGCTATCATTCGGGTTACCCCTGTCAATAGTAGAATAAACTTTAAGATAAGCATTATAAGTACACAAGATGCACAATATTCATAATATGTATGACTTTGGTCAATGCCACCCCCCCTGCTGTTATACTAGAAACTGAAAAAAAAACAAACTAAAACATGTCCATTATGCAGCTTCAACCCTGTAACAAAAACACCCAAAAAGGGTCAACCAAAAGTGTTGACAGTTTGGCATAAAAAAAAGATGAAAAATTTGGTCCGTGTCTTCCATTGCGACTCCTTGCTTAGTCCTCAATTAGAATATAACAGCCAATTGATGTTCTGCAGTGAGAAGGACACGTGGCCCCTGTGTTGGGTTCAGTATTCAGAAAAAGGTCTCCCTTTTATAGCTGCATGTAGTCCTTCTATACAGACCAATGGTTTGTGTACTAGAGACGACCCAACCAGAAGCACACTTATGCGGCTCAGAGTATTAGCAGCTTTGCATAAAATTTAACTCAACTGTGAGCCAAAATAATAATCCAGCAATATGTTGATAAGCCAGCAAAAAGAAAAGGAAAAAAAGAAAAAAACAGAAGTAACATAAATCCGGGAACCAGGATACCAAACAGAAGAAGAACAGCAGTGCTTTCACAGGTTCTGGTCCAGCCAATTGCTAGCATCCTGTGGGGATTCAATATATTTTACAGTACCTATGTGCTGCACTCGTAGGTGACTGGAATAGAGCATACTGTATTTTAGCTCTCTCTCTCTCAACCTTTTCTTCACGTCAGTAAAAGAGCGACGTCTTCTCTGCGTTTCAGCTGAGAAGTCTGGAAACAGCATGATGCGGGCATTTTCAAATTTTAATTCTTTGTGTTTTCTGGCTTCAGCCAGAAGCATATCTTGGTCCTTATAATTCAGGAACCTAACCAGAAATCCTGGTGGGGCGCCTGAGGGTCTGGCACCTGTTGGAACCCTGATGGCTCTTTCAGCAACATATGTGGGAAGAAGATCACCAAGGGACAACAGCGATTTAAAGAACTGCTATGCAAATGTGGATGCATTAGATCCCTCTGCTCCCTCTGGCAACCCCACCACCCGTACATTATTTCTTCCCTGGTGGTCTTCAGCATCGGCAGCTCTGCATTGTAGTGCACCCGCCATCTCTTTTAATTCCACCAGTTGTGAGCCATGTGAGTGAGATGCGTCCTCCACCTCCTAGATACGATCCTCCATGGTGGTCAACCTGCCTCTTATCTTGTCTAGATGAGATTGCATTCTGACGCCAGGAGATCTATGCGTCCCATGAGCTCAGTTTTGGAGCCCGCTATGGCTTCTAGGATTGGCCCCGTTATGGCCTCTGCATCCACCTCAAGTTCCTGGGCTAAAGGAGCGGTGTCCTCCGATCTATGTGAGGAAGCTGAACCTTGCTGTGCCATCTTTATCTTTGGTGCTGTGGCGCGCAGTGCTGTGGACATAGGATTAGGAAGAGAAGAGGAGTGGGCGGGGCTAGTCGCCATGCTTCCCAGAGAGCGGAGATTTCTCTGATCTCTCGGCGGCTGTATGTGCTCATTCTTCTGCTTCTTGGATGTCGAAGAAGGCATAATAGTGAGCCCAGGTACTTCCGCTGACTGAATATCACTGTGGATGGTAGCCAAAGTCAATCAAACGGCCATTAACAGAATAAATTACCGGAGTACATCAAGGAGCTCTGGAAAACCGCGTCCTGCCTCGATCACATCTGGCCATGCCCCCCGGATATTTTATTTTAAATACTTTAAAATAAATACTTTATAATATTTTAATTATAAATGCTTGCCTGTGTGTTTTTATTCAAATACATTTCTAAAAGACAATGTCAAATTAACAAGGGACACCAACCTCCTTGAGGTTCCAAAAAAAACAAAAATATAATGTTATTGTGTTAACTTGACACACAAAAAAACCCATTAATAATGTTATTGTGTTAACTTGACACACAAAAAAAAAAAAAAAAAAAATGGAGATCACTAGAAGATGAAATAAAAAATAATAAAAGATGACTCAAAAAATAAATTTGTAAACATTATTATGGAGATCGGGCTTTTAAAAAATACAATATCATTCATGAGATCAGAAGAAATAATCCAGAAATCTGTTTGTGAGAACTCTGTGTGAATATGAGCAGAAAAACAATTTTGTTCTTCTAGCATTATAAAGAAGACAATAATGCACTGCATTAAATGATCACAGAATTTGCAGCACGAGGAATGTGCTAGCTCCAATACGAACACTAGTTTTACCAGACCGAGCGCTTCCGTCTCGTACTTGCTTCAGAGAATGCGTCATTTTTTGTTCGTCAGACCAGCATACAGATGAGCGGATTTCTCGATAGGAACTGGGTCCGGAGGAGCTCCGGCGGAAAGATTTGACACATGTTCTAAGTCCGTCTGATTTTTCGACAGCAAAGGTCCGATGAAGCCCACCCACGATCAAATTATCAGATGGATTCCTTCCGTTGGACCTTTACTGTTGAAAAGTCCGGTCATGTGTACACGGCATAAGTCTCAGTATCCTATCACTCCCTCTTTTGTCTCGGGGAACCTTCTCGAGCACCATGAATCTCAGAGTCCTGAATGATGTTCTTTTTCTAAAAAATGCCTGGATACAGGCAAACCTGGCTGTTTTAATCTTATGGTGCTGCGATGTTGTGCGATTCTGTCCTTTATCTTCTGGGTAGTTTCACCAACATATAGTAGTTTGCAAGGTCAAGTGAGAATATAGATCACGCAAGAGGATTGACATGAAGAATCTATATATATATATATATATATATATATATATATATATATATATATATATATATATATATATATATATATATATATAGATATAGATATAGATAGAGAGAGAGACACCGTATCTCACAAAAGTGAGTGCACCCCTCACATTTTTGTAAATATTTTATTATATCTTTTCACGTGACAACACTGAAGAAATAGATAAATATAAGAGTGCAGTGCCAGATAAATGCTACAAGTGAGTTTGATATGTATAATGATAATGTATACAGTATATTACCAGTATAACAATAGTGATCAATAATCCAATGAAAAAATGAAAAGTGAAGTGAAAAAAATAGTCCATATGTAATTACTCCGTTGGCAGTAAACATGCATATAAAAACATAAAAAATTGGTGACAAAAACAATTCATAATTGAAAATATCCAAAAGGAAGATTTCCAATGCGTGACCCAGGGTCTATGTTTTCCCTAATCAGGCCAGTGTGACCCGATGCGCATCAGCGCCATGCCTCGTACCGAGCGTGTGACATCATCATGGCATCACAATGCTAATGCTGCTCTTTTTCCACTCCTGGCTGGCTTTGAGGGAGTAGTGTTAGGCGCCAATGGAGAACGGCCTTCGTTGCTCCGATGCTGATGCTCCTCCCTAGTTAAGCACGCTAACGTTACGCTGGGGGGGACTCGTGGTGGCGCCAGGTTTGTGTGTATATAACGTGTACGCGTGTGTGTGTGTGTGTGTGTGTGTGTGTGTGTGTGTGTGTGTGTGTGTGTGTATATATATTGTGGGGAATTAGCTTGTGGGATCACCTTTTTCTGAATGACATTCAGGAATCTGGTGGATGCCAGGTGCCAGGTTTATTTGCAAGAGGTTTGCAAAATAAAAACAAACAAACACTAAATAAAATCCTTGCCATCCGGCGCTAACTAAACAAATATTCTCATCTCTATACAGTGCGGGGCTGGTCCCCGTCACCCACAAAACATGCAGAAAAGCAAACCTTTTTTAGTCCAACACCCAGGGCTCCTCTCACTCAGGTCCCTTCCTGAGTCTCAAAACCAGAGCGACCTGCTGTGCTCTCTTTCTGGATATTTAAAGTCCAGCTGACTGTGGACTCCAGTGGACCAGAACATCCGGACCGGAACACAGCCTGCCACAGAGGCTGGAAAAACCGGGCCGGATTCCGGTTCAGTCCCTTACAATGGAACGAATGCGAGGTGAAATGTACCTACTATCGTGTATCTCACCACGCATACCGTCACATATCCTCCCCCTCTGCTCAAGCCCCAGTGGCTGAGCACTTGACCCAACCATACAGTGCACGCGAGAGAGGGCAACTGCGTTATTTTGGAATTTTCCCTGGCCTGTGCTCCACCGTAAACCGAAAGGGCTGTAAAGCCAGGAACCACCTTGTCACATGGCCATTTTTCTCCCTGTTGTCACACATCCACTTTAGGGTAGCATGGTCGGTAACCAGTTTAAATGACCTCCCCGGTAGGTAATACCTTAGGGAGTCTAAGGCCCATTTAATGGCGAGACACTCCTTTTCTATGATGGCATAGTTCTTTCTGTGCTTGTTCAGCTTCCGGCTCAGGTATACAACTGGGTGCTCCTCACCATCCCTGTTCTGTGACAGTACAGCCCCTAGGCCCACCTTAGAAGCGTCCGTCTGTACGACAAACTCCTTGCTGAAGTCCGGGGCCACTAGTACTGGTAACCCACAAAGGGTCTGCTTTAAATTCTGAAATGCCTCCACGGCTTCGGGATTCCACTTGACCATGACCGACCCTCTACCCTTCATCAGGTCGGTCAGAGGGGCAGCCATGGTGGCAAAGTTGGGTCTGTAATACCCCGTAATGCCCAGGAAGGCCCTCACTTGTTTTTTATTGATCGGTCGGGGCCATTTTTGAATCACCTCAACCTTATTGGTCTGCGGCTTGACCACTCACCGGCCAATAATGTACCCAAGGTATTTGGCCTCCTCCAGGCCTATGGCATTTTTTGGGGGTTAGACGTAAGACCTGCTTCCCTAAGGGCATCTATCACCGCTTGTACATGGAGCAGGTGCGATTCCCAATCTGGGATGTGGATGACTACATCGTCCAAATATGCAGCTGCATACGGGCAATGTGGTCTCAAGGATTTGTCCATCATTTGCTGGAATCAAGCAGGGGCTCCATGCAGACCAAAAGGCATCCGCTTATACTAAAACGAGCCCTCAGGAGTGAAAAAGGCAGTCTTCTCCTTGGCCGATTCAGTTAGCGGTATTTGCCAATAACCTTTCGGTCTAGGGTCGTTATGTAGCGAGCCTGTCCTAACCTGTCCACGAGTTTGTCGACCTGGGGCATCGGGTACGCATCGAACTTAGACACACTGTTGAGTTTCCTGAAGTCATTACAAAACCTGATCAGGTACCATCAGGTTTTGGGACCAGCACTATGGGGCTCAACCACTTACTGTGGGACTCTTCTATCACGTCCAGCGCTAACATATTTTTTATTTCCTTCACGACTGCCTCTCGTCTGGCCTCTGGGATTCTATACGGTTTTACATTTACGCAAACCCCTGGTTCTGTCACTATGTCAAGTTGGATCAGGTTGGTCAGTCTGGGTAAGGGGGAGAAAAAGTCTCTATTTTTATGCACAAACGCCCTACAACACTTTGTTGTACCACGGACAGGGTGTCCGTTATGGGGACGTCAGGTGTCACCGGTACCCGGTATGTTAGAGGCATGGACGTGGACAGTAAAATCTCTCTGTCCTTCCAGGGCTTTAAGAGATTCACATGGTAAATTTGGTGTGGTTTCCTTTTCCCTGGCTGGTAAACTTTGTAGTTTACCTCCACCACCCTTTCAACAACCTCAAAGGAACCACTTGGCTAGGAACTTATTTTCCACTGTGGGAACCAGTACTAACATTATGTCCCAGGGGCTGAAAGTACTGACCTTGGTAACCTGGTCATAGACCCTCCTCTGGGCCTCCTGGGCTCGCTCCATATGTTCTTGCACCAGGGGCAGGACAGCTGCGATTCAATCCTGCATCAAGGAGACATGCTCTATGATGCTTCTATATGGGGTGGCCTCCCCTTCCCACATTTCTTTGGCAGCATCTAGCAACCCACTGGGATGTCTACTATACAAAAGCTCAAAGGGGGAATAGTCTGTGGATGCCTGCGGAACCTCACGTAGGGCAAACATGAGATATGGTAGCAAAAAATCCCAGTTTCTCCCATCTTTGTCGACCACCTTTTTTCAGCATACTTTTCAAAGTTTTATTAAATCTTTCAACCAGACCATCCATTTGGGGGTGGTAGACAGAGGTACGGAGATGGGAGATTTTGTATAGTCTGCACAGTTCCTTCGTAACCCTAGACATAAATGGGGTGCCCTGATCGGTGCCCTGGTCGGATGCCCACTCGACTAAACACCTGAACCAATTCCTTGACGATAGCCTTAGCGGACGTGTTGAGCAAGGGTATGGCCTCAGGATAGGGCGTTGCATAGTCTAGGATCACCAAAATATGCTGGTGACCCCGGGCAGATTTCACAACGGGCCCCGCCAGGTCCATGCCAATCCTCTCAAAGGGGACCTCAATTATTGGTAGAGGGACAAGAGGGCTGCGAAAATGGGGCGACAGTGCTGACATTTGGCACTCGGGGCAAGATTTGCAGTACTCCTTGACATCTGCATGCAACCCGGGCCAGAAAAACTTCTGGGCGATTCTCTCTGTTTTTTTCGATACCGAGATGTCCCTCCATTACATGACCATGGGCCAGGTCTAGCACCATAGATATATAGAAAAGCAGCGCTCACAAAATTAATAAGTGCACCACAAGCCTTGTTGCAGCTGCTAGAAACAAATACTGTGATTTAAAATGAATATACAAAAAAAACAGCGCTGGCAACTAGCATGATAAAAAATATGAAAGTGAAAAAAATCACTACATAAATGCGACCATACAAATTGCATTTGGTGAAAAATAAATGATAAAAATATTGCCACTATTTGTCATAAACCCTCTAAAAATATACAATATGTGTAACCATAAGCAATCAAAGAAAATATTGGTGATATTCACCTCAATAAACAAACAATTGTGAGTTCAAGATGGATAGAAATGTTCATTCAGAGAACTAAAACAGCAATAGCAGCAGACTTCCACCTTCTCATCCAACAAGTTGATTACAGTCACCTGGAATACTGCGGTAGATATAAAGAGATGGGATAAAACTTGGACTGCTGATACTATAATAGAACAACCTTGGGATCCGCAGGCATCATATTCCACCCAAAAATCAAGAAGAAATATATATGGTGTAATACTGTGAGATGAGAGATCAATTGTGCATGATAGCGCTACTCATGGAACGGATATGCAGAGCAGGCATTCAGAGTTTGTCGGTGATCATCGCTGTCTAGCACCACCCTACGGAAGGATTTGGGAACCAGTAGCTGTTCTACCTTGTCCCCTCCATGTTTTATCACTCGATACAATAAATTGTTTTTAACGGCCAGGTAGGGGAAAGACACCACCCAATCAGGATCCATCGGTTCCCCATCCAACATCTTAATGTTTTCCCTGGCTCTAATGAGGGTGGTCTCTCGCAGTTGCTCGGTACAGAAATCCTCTCTCCTGACCTCTAAGTCGGGTACGACATTTTGGCTACTCTCAATGTCAGGGTCAGAGGGGGTCTCCTGTTCGTTACCTCAGGCTGAGAGCTAGCTTCAAGGTCCTCCGGCTCCCCAGCCATGAGAGGGAAAGGAAGAGGATCTCCGGCTCCCTCGATCCCACCAACAGCACCCCCTTCCCTTTGGCAAAAAGGGTCTGGTGAGAGTTCCTGTGCTTCCCCAGCAGGGGGAGCTCTATCTAGCAGCCTCCCCTTGCTCTCCCGTAGATTCCAAAGATGGGGAAAATCTCTTCCCACTAAAGCTTCATGAAGCAGTGAAGGTACCACCCCCACTGAATGTGTTACATTGCCCCAGGGGGTATTAACCTCAACCACCGCTGTCTGGTAGTCTTGAGAGTCCCCGTGAATGCAAATTACCCCAATAGTACTGGGGTGTAGTTTTGTGGGGTTTACACAATCATTCCTGACTAGGGTCACCACACTACCAGAGTCTAGCAGGGCTGTCAGTGGCTTTCCATCCACTGAAATAACACACATCTGTTTTTCAATGCGACTCTGACACAATGCAGCACATGCGACCTGTGCAAACAGAGAAATGCATCTTTTCATATAAGCATAATTGCATTGCATAGGTTCATCATTTATAGGACAGTTTGCAGCAATATGCCCTAAGGCATGGCAACGAAAACATCGTATATGCTCTACCGCCAGTCCTCTTAAAGGTCCCGAAGACCTTCCTGGCTTCTTTGGCCAGTCTCGAGGTCTAGGACACACAGTCTCATCATCTGTAACAACAGTCTTATTAAATTTCCCTAAGCTCTTGAACCCCCGAACAGTCTTACCAGAACCACTGGGAGATCTTGCACCTCTAGACACACCGGAGTTAGGCGTAGATGGGTTCACCAAGTCCTCAGTAGCACTGTACCTCTCCACTAGGTCCACCAGTTGGGCCACAGTTTTGGGGTCCCCCTGTCCGACCCACTTCCTCAGGGCAGCAGGGAGTGCACGCAGGTACCGGTCCATTACAATACACTCCACGATCTGAGGTTTTGTCAAGGTCTCTGGCTGCAACCATTTCCTGGTGAGGTGGACCAGGTCAAACATTTGTGAACGGGGTGGCTTGTTGCTGGAGTAGGACCACTAATGCACGCGCTAGGCCCCGACTGCCAGGATGACACCCAAGCGTGTGAGTATATTTGTCTTTAGAGTCTCATAGTCCTGGGCCTTATCTGGTTCTAGATCAAGATAGGCCTTTTGGGGTTCTCCTGTTAGAAATGGGGCCAACAGACCCACCCACTGCACTTTTGGCCATCCCTCGCGGACAGCGACTCTCTCGAAAGTTGCAATGTATGCCTCAACATCATCCGCAGGTGTCATCTTTTGCAGGTGGTAGGAGGCCCATACCATCTTTGGTTCCGCTGACTAGGGATGAGCTTCGAGTCAGAGACCAACCTATGTTCGTCTCGAACATCGCATGTTCGACCGTTCGTCGAATTTCAAACGTTATGGTCCGATCACACCAAATTCGAGTGGTGCGTCACGGCCCATAATTCACTGCGGCATCTCAGTGCATTGCTGGCTGATGATTGGCCAAGCATGCACTATGACCCGCATGCTTGGCCAATCACAGTGCCGTCTGTACAGAGAGCCGTAATTGGCCAAAGCCAGGGAGGCTTTGGCCAATTATGGCTCAGGGGGTTTAGTACACACCCCACACTATATAAGGGCACCTGCGTGGTGGCCTTGTGTAGTGTGTTGCGGCGGCGACGGAGAGATAGACAGAGAGACAGTATCATTTGATTTAAGTTAGATAGAGTAGGAGGGCGAGTCAGTTAGCTGCAGTTACAGTGTATTGTGTATACATATGCATCCTAAGTGTTATATATATATATATATATATATATATATATATATATATATACACACTGTATTCAGTTTAGCTAGATCCGTTCCTGTTATTCTCTTCCTGCTGACAGGCAGGCAGGTGTTTTACAGTATTTACAGCTACCTGAAGAAAATTGTTGGTGTTCTTCTGATCCTATTAGTCCTATTAGCTACAGTATTTACAGTTAGTGTAGTGCGTCCTCTACACAGTGTGCACCTAAAGCTACCTGAATAAAATTGGTGGTGTTCTTCTGATACTATTAGTACCGCAGGCAGCTGCAGTATTTACAAGTTAGTGTAGTGCATCCTCTGCACAGTGTGCACCTAAAGCTACCTGAAGAAAATTGGTGGTGTTCTTCTGATCCTATTAGTACCGCAGGCAGCTGCAGTATTTACAGTTAGTGTAGTGCGTCCTCTGCACAGTGTGCACCTAAAGCTACCTGAAGAAAATTGGTGGTGTTCTTCTGATCCTATTAGTACCGCAGGCAGCTGCAGTATTTACAGTTAGTGTAGTGCATCCTCTGCACAGTGTGCACCTAAAGCTACCTGAAGAAAATTGGTGGTGTTCTTCTGATCCTATTAGTACCACAGGCAACTGCAGTATTTACAGTTAGTGTAGTGCATCATCTGCACAGTGTGCACCTAAAGCTACTTGAAGAAAATTGGTGGTGTTCTTCTGATCCTGCTAGTACCGCAGGCAGCTGCAGTATTTACAGTTAGTGTAGTGCATCCTCTGCACAGTGTGCACCTAAATCTACCTGAAGAAAATTGGTGGTGTTCTTCTGATCCTATTAGTACCACAGGCAGCTGCAGTATTTACAGTTAGTGTAGTGCATCATCTGCACAGTGTGCACCTAAAGCTACCTGAAGAAAATTGGTGGTGTTCTTCTGATCCTATTAGTACCGCAGGCAGCTACAGTATTTACAGTTAGTGTAGTGCATCCTCTGCACAGTGTGCACCTAAAGCTACCTGAAGAAAATTGGTGGTGTTCTTCTGATCCTATTAGTACCGCAGGCAGCTGCAGTATTTACAGTTAGTGTAGTGCGTCCTCTGCACAGTGTGCACCTAAAGCTACCTGAAGAAAATTGGTGTTGTTCTTCTGATACTTTTAGTACTGCAGGCAGCTGCAGTATTTACAAGTTGATGTAATGCATCCTCTGCACAGTGTGCACCTAAAGCTACCTGAAGAAAATTGGTGGTGTTCTTCTGATCCTATTAGTACCACAGGCAGGCGGCTGCAGTATTTACAGTTAGTGTACTGCATCCTCTGCACAGTGTGCACCTAAAGATACCTGAAGACAATTGCCGTTGTTCTGATCCTATTAATACCACAGGCAGGCAGCTGCAGTATTTACAGTTAGTGTACTGTGTCCTCTGCACAGTGTGCACCTAAAGCTATCTGAAGACAATTGCTGTTGTTCTGATCCTATTAATACCACAGGCAGGCAGCTGCAGTATTTACAGTTAGTGTACAGTGTCCTCTGCACACTGTGCAGAGGCAGGCAATTGATTCTGCTAGCTGCAGTATCAATATATATATACATCCCAGCTTTGTGCAGCTACATCTCACTGCAGGCCATTAGTATGTCTGGAAGGCCAACAAGGAGAGGCAGACAGTCACAAGCCAATAAAAGAGGGCAAGCATGCTCTGAGTCTAGAGGCAACAGTGCTGGTCGTGGAGATGGTGCATCCTCATCAGCAAGTGGCCGTTGGACATGCTTGTCCTTTTTTTGGCAGCTGGCCGCGCTGAGACGCAACATGCGGAAGACTTGGTAGAGTGGATGACCAAGCCTTCCTCATCCTCCTCATCCTCCTCATCCTCCTCATCCTCTCTCACCCAGGCTCAGGGTACTTTGTCTGGCAAAGCAGCTGCCAACGCGGCCTCTTCCCTCGGCTCAATGGCATCAGTCACTCCTTCCCTAGTCCCATCATGTCCTCCTGAGGAGTGCCCCGAACTGTTTGACCACAGTGTTGGGTACATGCTCCAGGAGGATGCCCAGCATTTTGAAGGCTCCGATGATGGCACCCAGCTAGAGGAAGGCAGTAACATGAACCCAGAGAGATGGGGTGCCCAAGAAGGACAGCAATCTGGCAGTCATGTTCGCCCAGCTGCAGCATACTGTCAGCTTTGCTCCAGTGATGAGGAGGGAGAGGATGATGAGGTCACTGACTCCACGTGGGTGTCTGATAGGAGACAGGAGGAGGAGGCACATCTCCAACGAGGCAGGATGCCCTCCAGGGGCCAGCCTAAGGGCAGCACACTGAGTGCATCACACCGCAGAGCTCCTCATGTGCAGGGCGCTGCTGTCTCTGCGCGTTATTCCAAAAGTTCTTTGGTGTGGGCCTTTTTTGAGACAAGTGCATCAGATCCCACTGCTGCTATTTGCAACATATGTCTCAAGCGTATCTCGCGTGGCCAAAACATCACCCGCTTGGGCACCACATGCTTGACCAGACATATGTCGACCTGCCATGTAGTTGGTCGGCAAGCGTACCTAAAAGACCCACACCAAAGAACAAAGTGGACCTCTCCTTGCTCCTCATCAGCTAGGATCTCCAACCCCACTATACCTTCAGTTCTCTCTGAAACCTGCACTGAGAGAAATGACGGTGTAGAATTAGGTGTGTCACAGCCAAGTACTTGGGGGCAATCTGCTATCGGTACACCGACGTCAGATGGTACCAGGCAAATTTCCCTGCTCCAGCTGCTGCACCACCGAAAGAAGTTCGCTCCCAGCCATCCACATGCCCAGCAGTTGAATGCTAGCTTGGCTAAATTGCTAGTACTTCAACTACTGCCTTTTCAGTTGGTAGACTCTGCCCCCTTGCGTGAGTTTGTGGAATGTGCGGTTCCTCAGCAGCATGTGGAAGGCAATGTCTTGGCCTCTCTGGACAGGGTGGTCAGCGGTAAGGTGCATATTACTGCTGACTCATGGTCCAGCAGGCATGGACAGGGACGCTACCTATCTTTCACTGTGCACTGGGTGACTCTTCTGGCAGCTGGGAAGGATGCAGGACAGGGTGCAGTAGTGTTGGAGGTTGTTCCGCCACCACACCTCCAAAATTCTACTAGTGGTGATTCTGCCACACTTCTCTCCTCCACCCCTCCTCTTCTTCATCCTCCATGGCCTCTTTCTGTGCTAATTTGTCCTCAGAACCAGCGATGCTTCATAGGCATTCAAGGGGCTATGCAAGCCCACAGGCAAAAAGATGCCATGTGGTGCTTGAGCTGGTGTGCTTGGGGGACAGGAGCCACACTGGGGCAGAGATTCTGTCAGCTCTGCAGGGGCAGGTTCAGAGGTGGTTGACGCCAGGCCAGCTTAAGGCAGGTATGGTTGTTTGCGACAATGACACCAACCTCCTCTCTGCCCTCCGACAGGGACAACTGACCTATGTGCCCTGTTTGGCTCACATCCTTAACTTGGTGCAGCGGTTCTTGGGCAGGTACCCGGGCTTACAGGATGTCCTGAGGCAGGCCAGGAAAGTCTGTGTGCATTTCCACAGGTCATATAATGCCAGTGCTCGGCTGGCTGACCTCCAAAAGGAATTTAATCTGCCCAAGAACCGCCTAATCTGTGACTTGCCCACCAGGTGGAACTCAACGTTGGCCATGCTGCAGCGGCTGCACATGCAGCATAGGGCCATCAATGAGTACCTATGCGACTATGGCACCAGGACAGGGTCAGGGGAGCTTTTTTTTTTCCCCCACGCCAGTGGGCTATGATCAGGGATGCATGCGCTGTCCTGTCACCATTTGAGGAAGCCACGAGGATGGTGAGCAGTGACAGTGCATGCATCAGTGACACTGTGCCTCTTGTCCACCTGTTGGAGCACACGTTGCGTGGAAAAATGGACAGGGCACTTGAGGCAGAACAGAGGGAGGAAGAGGAGGACTTCCTTACCTCTCAAGGCCCCCTTTATCCAGACAGTGTTCCTGCCCGCCGATCACACAGGAAGAGGAGGAGGAGGATTGTGTCAGCATGGAGGTGGAGCCTGGCACTCAGCATCAGCAGCAGTCTTCAAG
This sequence comes from Aquarana catesbeiana, assembly GCF_042186555.1. Classification (NCBI taxonomy): domain Eukaryota; kingdom Metazoa; phylum Chordata; class Amphibia; order Anura; family Ranidae; genus Aquarana; species Aquarana catesbeiana. The sequence continues at coordinate 223,587,762 of NC_133331.1, read as the reverse complement.
GGATCATTTACAGTCCGAAGAAACCCATGGACTTGTACGTGGCTGGGAGGAGGTGGCTGCTGATCATGTCATCCTTAGTGACCCAGAGGACTCTGGACCGAATGCCTCAGCAAACCTTCACTGCATGGCCTCCCTGATCCTGCAAAGCC